>NC_069507.1:96640971-96720971 GCF_027579735.1 Bombina bombina
GGGGGTGGCTGATCTGTGTGTGCTGTAACTAATCTGCCGTCACAGGTGCTGATGGAGTCACTTCCAGGCGGGTCACATTACTGATTACTCATTTGGCCGGTTGGGGAAGGAGGAGGAGGCTTCAGAGAGGAAGGTCATAATATTCTGGCTGGCAGACAAAGCCAGACCTGGGGGCGAGACTGACAGCTCAACTTTACTGCTTAGCTTTCATGGGAAGCATAATAATAAACTCACTTTTTAACCTTTAACGTGCTGCACTGCGATTATATATTGTTTTATTTACAACCATTACCATACATGTCTTCAGTTGCCCCCCTTTGACAGCTTACACCCCCCTTGTCTGCTATGCTGCTTATATTAAAATGATAACACAACTTTTTACCATGCAAAATGACCCATAAAGGGTGTAAGGTGGTCTATATTATACCATTATGCCACACAATTATGGAATCTCAGGTGATTTTTTTCTGACTTGCTCTCAATTTCATTTGAATTTGATAAATAAGCTTGAATTTGAAGACCATAAAATGCCAAAATTAAGTTACAAAATAAAATGTTTTAGGGATAGCACCGTTTTTTTTCTACACATATAAGGGGCAAAAGCAAAACATGACAGCTAATTCAACATAACTGTAAATAGTAAGTTTTAACATAAAGGTTGATTTAGCTTTTTTGTTTTTTATTAAATGCCAAGATCAGCACATTGTATATGTGCCCACTGCCAGGTTCAGAGGTTGCATGGGTGCCAGTTGGTGGGTAGGCTTTTAACACTAGTTTTTTAGTTAATCAAGCTAGAACACAGATATGTACTTATCTATCAGCAGCTAAGTAGGCTCAAAGACATCTGAGGGCCACAGCAAAATTTTGACTTCCCACTGGTCCAAAGGGTAGAATTTGAAAACTCTTAAATAATATTTTCTTATTCATTAGAATACCATGTCAAATTTCCCCCATACAAGGTACAGGGATGCAAATGTGCCACAAATGCATTTGAAAACCTTGTAATACATGGTCATTGAGGGTTTTTGACAAATGGATTCAAAGGTTTCAATTTGAAAAGCTATTTCACGTTTCATATTAATTCTGATGGCTTGGAATGGAACTAAGTAACAGCAACCGCGACCCCCTGGCAAGATGCAGAGGATAAATGGTGCTGGGATGAGATCTATGTTATCCTGTACCACAAAGAGGTGCATAATCACTGAACACTCGCCATGAAGGCTTCTTACCACTATTATAAAATTGACAATGGGGTGAATAGCATCACTAAGGGGTTGATTTATCAAAGGTTTTCGCCAGCCTTTGAGCCCCTACGGTTGCAGGCTCTCACAAGAGAACCTGCTTGCCGTATTTAACAAGCAGCGGTCATAAGACTGCCGCTTTCCTAACCTTTCACCACCTCTAAGGTGGTAAAATGAAATCTCTGCGGTCTAGTCCGACTAGGGAGATTGACAGCTCCTGCCCGCATGTGATTGGCTGTGCGCGGGAAGGATTGCACGCAAATGCAAAATAGCGCTTGTGTGCAATGGTAAATTCCTCCGTGCAAATTCGCTCCCCGCCAGAGGCGAGCTGCGGCGGACAGGGACAGCATGATAAATCTAGCCCTAAGAGATAGTGGGTCACGGCTGTTATAAAGAGAAAGGAATGATTTTATAAAAGAAAAATTATATACAAAATATAAAGTAAAATTAAACTATTTGTATAGATGCACCATAAATTAATCATTGCGTCGTAAAAGATCTGTATATAAAATACACGTTTTAAAAGGATTTATATTTATTGTTCAAAAATTAGCTTTTTTTTCCCCAGTCGATCTCACACACACCTTTTAAAAAACCCTTGATTGTTATCTTTTCCTCTTTAGTTGTAGCCAATAATTGAAGGGACATCAAATCAAATTGTTTTCTTTCCTCATTCAAACTGAGCATACACTTCTTGCAAAATGGCTGCCACATAGCGTTGCAGACACATGCACACTCCGGAGCTTGCCTCCCTTCTTTTCAACAAAGAATACCAAGAGAAAGAAGAAAATTTGATAATAGACATACATTTTAAAATTGCATGATCTATCTGAATTATGAACAAAAAAAATTGGCGTTCATGTGTCTAAGGAAAGATAAAAGTCAGCTCTTCCATATATCTATCCATCATTCTGCAACATGTGGGAAGGTCAGGGTTCTGAATTCCACAGACTGCACTCCAGCCTCTCTAAGGGGCAATGGGAAAAAAACAGAATTTATGTTTACCTGATAAATTTCTTTCTCCAACGGTGTGTCCGGTCCACGGCGTCATCCTTACTTGTGGGATATTCTCTTCCCCAACAGGAAATGGCAAAGAGCCCAGCAAAGCTGGTCACATGATCCCTCCTAGGCTCCGCCTACCCCAGTCATTCGACCGACGTTAAGGAGGAATATTTGCATAGGAGAAACCATATGGTACCGTGGTGACTGTAGTTAAAGAAAATAAAATATCAGACCTGATTAAAAAAACCAGGGCGGGCCGTGGACCGGACACACCGTTGGAGAAAGAAATTTATCAGGTAAACATAAATTCTGTTTTCTCCAACATAGGTGTGTCCGGTCCACGGCGTCATCCTTACTTGTGGGAACCAATACCAAAGCTTTAGGACACGGATGAAGGGAGGGAGCAAATCAGGTCACCTAAATGGAAGGCACCACGGCTTGCAAAACCTTTCTCCCAAAAATAGCCTCAGAAGAAGCAAAAGTATCAAACTTGTAAAATTTGGTAAAAGTGTGCAGTGAAGACCAAGTCGCTGCCCTACATATCTGATCAACAGAAGCCTCGTTCTTGAAGGCCCATGTGGAAGCCACAGCCCTAGTGGAATGAGCTGTGATTCTTTCGGGAGGCTGCCGTCCGGCAGTCTCGTAAGCCAATCTGATGATGCTTTTAATCCAAAAAGAGAGAGAGGTAGAAGTTGCTTTTTGACCTCTCCTTTTACCTGAATAAACAACAAACAAGGAAGATGTTTGTCTAAAATCCTTTGTAGCATCTAAATAGAATTTTAGAGCGCGAACAACATCCAAATTGTGCAACAAACGTTCCTTCTTTGAAACTGGTTTTGGACACAGAGAAGGTACGATAATCTCCTGGTTAATGTTTTTGTTAGAAACAACTTTTGGAAGAAAACCAGGTTTAGTACGTAAAACCACCTTATCTGCATGGAACACCAGATAAGGAGGAGAACACTGCAGAGCAGATAATTCTGAGACTCTTCTAGCAGAAGAAATCGCAACTAAAAACAAAACTTTCCAAGATAATAACTTAATATCAACGGAATGTAAGGGTTCAAACGGAACCCCCTGAAGAACTGAAAGAACTAAATTGAGACTCCAAGGAGGAGTCAAAGGTTTGTAAACAGGCTTGATTCTAACCAGAGCCTGAACAAAGGCTTGAACATCTGGCACAGCTGCCAGCTTTTTGTGAAGTAATACCGACAAGGCAGAAATCTGTCCCTTCAGGGAACTTGCAGATAATCCTTTTTCCAATCCTTCTTGAAGGAAGGATAGAATCCTAGGAATCTTAACCTTGTCCCAAGGGAATCCTTTAGATTCACACCAACAGATATATTTTTTCCAAATTTTGTGGTAAATCTTTCTAGTCACAGGCTTTCTGGCCTGAACAAGAGTATCGATCACAGAATCTGAGAATCCTCGCTTCGATAAAATCAAGCGTTCAATCTCCAAGCAGTCAGCTGGAGTGAAACCAGATTCGGATGTTCGAACGGACCCTGAACAAGAAGGTCTCGTCTCAAAGGTAGCTTCCAAGGTGGAGCCGATGACATATTCACCAGATCTGCATACCAAGTCCTGCGTGGCCACGCAGGAGCTATCAAGATCACCGACGCCCTCTCCTGCTTGATCCTGGCTATCAGCCTGGGGATGAGAGGAAATGGCGGGAACACATAAGCTAGTTTGAAGGTCCAAGGTGCTACTAGTGCATCCACTAGAGCCGCCTTGGGATCCCTGGATCTGGCCCCGTAGCAAGGAACTTTGAAGTTCTGACGAGAGGCCATCAGATCCATGTCTGGAATGCCCCACAGGTGAGTGACTTGGGCAAAGATTTCCGGATGGAGTTCCCACTCCCCCGGATGCAATGTCTGACGACTCAGAAAATCCGCTTCCCAATTTTCCACTCCTGGGATGTGGATAGCAGACAGGTGGCAGGAGTGAGACTCCGCCCAAAGAATAATTTTGGTTACTTCTTCCATCGCTAGGGAACTCCTTGTTCCCCCCTGATGGTTGATGTACGCAACAGTCGTCATGTTGTCTGATTGAAACCGTATGAACCTGGTCCTCGCAAGCTGGGGCCAGGCCTGGAGCGCATTGAATATCGCTCTCAGTTCCAGAATATTTATCGGTAGAAGAGATTCTTCCCGAGACCAAAGACCCTGAGCTTTCAGGGATCCCCAGACCGCGCCCCAGCCTATCAGACTGGCGTCGGTCGTGACAATGACCCACTCTGGTCTGTGGAACATCATCCCTTGAGACAGATTGTCCAGGGACAGCCACCAACGGAGTGAGTCTCTGGTCCTCTGATTTACTTGTATCTTCGGAGACAAGTCTGTATAGTCCCCATTCCACTGACTGAGCATGCACAGTTGTAATGGTCTTAGATGAATGCGCGCAAAAGGAACTATGTCCATCGCCGCCACCATCAACCCGATCACTTCCATGCACTGAGCTATGGAAGGAAGAGGAACGGAATGAAGTATCCGACAAGAGTCCAGAAGCTTTGTTTTTCTGGCCTCTGTTAGAAAGATCCTCATTTCTAAGGAGTCTATAATTGTTCCCAAGAAGGGAACCCTTGTTGACGGGGATAGAGAACTCTTTTCCACGTTCACTTTCCAGCCGTGAGATCTGAGAAAGGCCAGGACAATGTCCGTGTGAGCCTTTGCTTGAGGAAGGGACGACGCTTGAATCAGAATGTCGTCCAGGTAAGGTACTACTGCAATGCCCCTTGGTCTTAGCACCGCTAGAAGGGACCCTAGTACCTTTGTGAAAATCCTTGGAGCAGTGGCTAATCCGAAAGGAAGCGCCACGAACTGGTAATGTTTGTCCAGGAATGCAAACCTTAGGAACCGATGATGTTCCTTGTGGATAGGAATGTGTAGATACGCATCCTTTAAATCCACCGTGGTCATAAATTGACCTTCCTGGATGGAAGGAAGGATAGTTCGAATGGTTTCCATCTTGAACGATGGGACCTTGAGAAATTTGTTTAAGATCTTGAGATCTAGGATTGGTCTGAACGTTCCCTCTTTTTTGGGAACTATGAACAGATTGGAGTAGAACCCCATCCCTTGTTCTCTTAATGGAACAGGATGAATCACTCCCATTTTTAACAGGTCTTCTACACAATGTAAGAACGCCTGTCTTTTTATGTGGTCTGAAGACAACTGCGACTTGTGGAACCTCCCCCTTGGGGGAAGTCCCTTGAATTCCAGAAGATAACCCTGGGAGACTATTTCTAGCGCCCAAGGATCCAGAACATCTCTTGCCCAAGCCTGAGCGAAGAGAGAGAGTCTGCCCCCCACCAGATCCGGTCCCGGATCGGGGGCCAATATTTCATGCTGTCTTAGTAACAGTGGCAGGTTTCTTGGCCTGCTTTCCCTTGTTCCAGCCTTGCATTGGTCTCCAAGCTGGCTTGGCCTGAGAAGTATTACCCTCTTGCTTAGAGGACGTAACACCTTGGGCTGGTCCGTTTTTACGAAAGGGACGAAAATTAGGTCTATTTTTTGCCTTGAAGGGCCGATCCTGAGGAAGGGCGTGGCCCTTACCCCCAGTGATATCAGAGATAATCTCTTTCAAGTCAGGACCAAACAGCGTTTTCCCCTTGAAAGGAATGTTTAGTAGCTTGTTCTTGGAAGACGCATCAGCCGACCAAGATTTCAACCAAAGCGCTCTGCGCGCCACAATAGCAAACCCAGAGTTCTTAGCCGCTAACTTAGCCAATTGCAAAGAGGCGTCTAGAGTGAAAGAATTAGCCAATTTGAGAGCATTGATTCTGTCCATAATCTCCTCATAAGGAGGAGAGTCACTATCGAGCACCTTAAGCAGTTCATCAAACCAGAAATATGCGGCTGTAGTGACAGGGACAATGCATGAAATGGGTTGTAGAAGGTAACCCTGCTGAACAAACATCTTTTTAAGCAAACCTTCTAATTTTTTATCCATAGGATCTTTGAAAGCACAACTATCCTCTATGGGAATAGTGGTGCGTTTGTTTAAAGTAGAAACCGCTCCCTCGACCTTGGGGACTGACTGCCATAAGTCCTTTCTGGGGTCGACCATAGGAAACAATTTTTTAAATATGGGGGGAGGGACGAAAGGAATACCGGGCCTTTCCCATTCTTTATTAACAATGTCCGCCACCCGCTTGGGTATAGGAAAAGCTTCTGGGAGCCCCGGCACCTCTAGGAACTTGTCCATTTTACATAGTTTCTCTGGGATGACTAAATTTTCACAATCATCCAGAGTGGATAATACCTCCTTAAGCAAAATGCGGAGATGTTCCAATTTAAATTTAAATGTAATCACATCAGATTCAGCCTGCTGAGAAATGTTCCCTAAATCAGTAATTTCTCCCTCAGACAAAACCTCCCTGGCCCCCTCAGATTGGGTTAGGGGCCCTTCAGAGATATTAATATCAGCGTCGTCATGCTCTTCAGTAACTAAAACAGAGCAGCCACGCTTACGCTGACAAGGGTTCATTTTGGCTAAAATGTTTTTGACAGAATTATCCATTACAGCCGTTAATTGTTGCATAGTAAGGAGAATTGGCGCGCTAGATGTACTAGGGGCCTCCTGAGTGGGCAAGACTCGTGTAGACGAAGGAGGGAATGATGCAGTACCATGCTTACTCCCCTCACTTGAGGAATCATCTTGGGCATCATTGTCATTATCACATAAATCACATTTATTTAAATGAATAGGAATTCTGGCTTCCCCACATTCAGAACACAGTCTATCTGGTAGTTCAGACATGTTAAACAGGCATAAACTTGATCAGAAAGTACAAAAAACGTTTTAAAATAAAACCGTTACTGTCACTTTAAATTTTAAACTGAACACACTTTATTACTGCAATTGCGAAAAAACATGAAGGAATTGTTCAAAATTCACCAAATTTTCACCACAGCGTCTTAAAGCCTTGAAAATATTGCACACCAATTTTGGAAGCTTTAACCCTTAAAATAACGGAACCGGAGCCGTTTTAAGCTTTAAACCCCTTTACAGTCCCTGGTATCTGCTTTGCTGAGACCCAACCAAACCCAAAGGGGAATACGATACCAAATGACGCCTTCAGAAGTCTTTTATAAGTATCAGAGCTCCTCTCACATGCGACTGCATGCCATGCCTCTCAAAAACAAGTGCGCAACACCGGCGCGAAAATGAGACTCTGCCTATGCTTTGGGAAAGCCCCTAAAGAATAAGGTGTCTAAAACAGTGCCTGCCGATATTATTAAATCAAAATACCCAGAATAAATGATTCCTCAAGGCTAAATAAGTGTTAATATCGATCGATTTAGCCCAAAAAAAGTCTACAGTTTAAATAAGCCCTTGTGAAGCCCTTATTTACAATCGTAATAAACATGGCTTACCGGATCCCATAGGGAAAATGACAGCTTCCAGCATTACATCGTCTTGTTAGAATGTGTCATACCTCAAGCAGCAAGAGACTGCAAACTGTTCCCCCAACTGAAGTTAATTGCTCTCAACAGTCCTGTGTGGAACAGCCATGGATTTTAGTTACGGTTGCTAAAATCATTTTCCTCATACAAACAGAATTCTTCATCTCTTTTCTGTTTCTGAGTAAATAGTACGTACCAGCACTATTTGAAAATAACAAACTCTTGATTGAATAATGAAAAACTACAGTTAAACACTAAAAAACTCTAAGCCATCTCCGTGGAGATGTTGCCTGTACAACGGCAAAGAGAATGACTGGGGTAGGCGGAGCCTAGGAGGGATCATGTGACCAGCTTTGCTGGGCTCTTTGCCATTTCCTGTTGGGGAAGAGAATATCCCACAAGTAAGGATGACGCCGTGGACCGGACACACCTATGTTGGAGAAACTACATTTTGTTTCAGATTTAAATTTCAGGCAAAACAAACAATAAAAGTGCATCGCTAATCTTTTCTCACGATGCACAGTCAAACCTTTTAATGGGGTAATTATTTGTATTATTTAAAGGGACATAATACACTAGATTTTTCTTTGCATACATGTTTTGTAGTTGATCCATTTATATAGCCCATACAGTTTTGTTTTTTTAAAATGGATAGTTTTGCCTATTTTTAAATAACATTGCTCTGATTTTCAGACTCCTAACCATGCCCAAAGCTTTAGGAGAATACCGACGTATACCTACTCTTTTCATATGCAAAGGAAGGGGGAGGGGGGAGTGTCTGCTATTTCCACTTGCAGTGGGTGTTCCAGTAACCTTTTAAACTGAGCTAAACTGGAAGCTTCTAAGTAAGTTTTTAAATGGTTTTAAACTGGATTTTTATATCAGTAGCTGTGCATATTATTCTTTATAGTTGTGTCTATTACATGCAGTTATATGAAAATCAGTGTATACTGCCCCTTTAATATCCCTTTAACAATGATGGTACAACTACCATTACAATAATGATTTAAAGGGATAGGAAAGGCAAAATTAAACTAGTGTGACTCAGATAGAGAATGTAATTTTAAGACACTTAAATTCACTTCTACTTTCAAATGTGCTTTGTTCTCTTGGTATCCCTTGCTGAAAAAGAATAACGCACATATTCTACACTAGTGGGAGCCAGCTGCCGATTGGTGCCTGCACACATTTGTCTCTTGTGATTGGCTAGCTAGATGTGTTCAGCAGTACAGTAGTACATCAATGCTCATTCAGCAAAGGATAACAAGATAATGAAGCAAATTTTATAATAGAAGTAAATTGGAAAGTTGTTTAAAACAGTATGTTCTATCCAAATTGTGACTTACATTTTTGGGGTTTCCTGTCCCTTTAACTGTAACTGCCAACAGACAGTAACTATTCATAAAATAATCCTAGGCCCCAATAATAACAAATTGTAAAGTGCTGTTACAATCCAGCAAATTGTAGATGAGCACAATAATTAAAATTTGAGAAATCGTGAACAACATACATTTTTGGAAAAAGTGCAAAATCCCAAATGTTTTCTAATGAGAAAAAAAAGTGTTCCATAAACATATCAGGTAAATTTGCATACTGTAGAACTTGGATGTCCATACTTAAAGAGACACTTTATCAAAATTAAACTTTCATTATTCAGATAGAGCATACAATTTTAAACAACTTTCTAATGTACTTCTATTAACAAAATGTGCACAGTCTTTTTATATTTAAACTTTTTGAGTCACCAGATCCTACTGAGCATGTGCAAGAATAAGTGTGTATGCATTTGTAAATGGCTGATTGATATCACATGGTACGTGTATGCATTTGTGATTGGCTGATGGCTGTCACATGGTACAGGGGTGTGTGGAAAAAGACATAACTTTTAAAATTGTCAGAATTTTTTTTTACTACTCATTTGAAGTTCACACTAAGTGCTATTGCATTGTCTTATCTTGCATTTGTCGATTATGCAAATCTACAGTGTTGACTGATCCTTTAAGTGAGATGAGATCTACTTTTCTGGGTAATTTGTGAGCGTTTCTTTTTACTGCAGTCCACTATCGTGATGCAAAATATACTTTATACTGACTGAGAAGAAAATTAGAAATCACAGCATAATCTTGAGTTTTACATGAACATCCTGATCTAACCTTTGGACACACCTGCTACAAAATATTTAATCAGTTAAGAACCATCTGGATGTGTACAAATATATCACATGCTCTTAGGCTTTAATGACATTATTGACGTATAATCACGTACAGATGTCTGATCACATCTTTAGAAGATCCAGGTTGTTTCTCACACCCTTGGTCATAGTGCATATGCAGGAAGCCAACTGACTTCCTATATCGTTGTGTGTCACCCCACAGCACCCTGAATGTGGAACACAGTAACAAGTTGTGCACATTAATCTGGCCCTTATATTTTTTTAAAGCAATATGTCCTCTAATAAGATTTTCAGCAATGCCTGGAATAGAAATGTCAAGGTTTTAAAAATTTTATTCCGTTAAAGAGAATAATCACTGTGCACATTAGATATAATAGGCATGTGCACATCTCTATGGCCTGTTTTACAGTTGTAGAGGGCAAAAGGGGCAACCATTTTTGACGTGTCCTTCACAATTTAGTATTAAATCCAAAAATCTTCCCTGTGTTCTGTTAAAGGGACATTAAAAGGCTCTTGTTTTTGTGTATAAAAACGTTCTTCTAATCTGGTCTCCACAGAGGCCAAAAAGCAAGATATGTATCCTAGGTTTTCAAAATGCTGCAAATCAGATAGTTGTTTTAGGCAATTTGATGCATTTTAAAAACTTAGGTATGAGCATTTGCTTTCTTGGCCTCTCTAGGGAGTGTGGGGGGGGAAGCAAAATATTTTAAACAAAAGTAAGAGCGGTTTAATGTCCCTTTAATGAAGAGTAAACCTGTGAACTGTCTTCACAGGATAATACAAATTCAGATGACTAAACATTAGATCACTTGTATTTCATTTGTGTTTCTATTAATATTTGAAACGTGCTCCCTTAGTCACATGCTATAATAAAACCTGGGCTCTAAGACTCTCCCCTTGACCCACAAAGTGAAAATGTAGATACTGTACCACCATACGGAATGTGTGCTTTACGTGACACAGTTTGTATTCTAAGTATTTTACAGAACATTTAAACAGATTATTTATCAACGCTTCAGAAAAGGAAATGCAGAACCTTTGTACTCTTATAAATTCAGATAATATTTAGCCTAGCAAGTGCACAAGAAGGTGATAATATTCTGTAGATAATATTCTTTAAAGGGATATTAAACCCAATTATTTCTTTTCATGATTCAGATAGAGCATGAGATTTTTAGCACCTTTCTAATTTACTCCTATTTTCAATTTTTCTTTGTTCTCATGCTATCTTGATTTGAAAAAGCAGTACTGTAAGCTTTAGAGCCGGACCTTTTTTTGTTCAGCACATGGGTAGCACTTGCTGATTTGTGGCTAAATGTAGCAAACCAATCAGCAAGCTCTACCAAGGTGCTGAACTAAAAATGGGCCGGCTCCTAACCTTTTATTACTGCTTTTTCAAATCAAGATAACGTGAGAACAAAGAAAAATTGATAATAGGAGTACATTAGAAAGTTGCCAAACTCATATACTCAACCGTGCTAAAAACGCAGGTTAGACTTAGAAGTCGGTATGCCTCCATGTGTGCACACCACTCAAGCTACCTTTGGTCTTCCCCCAGCTTGTCATGGGACTGTGCAGAATTCCCTGAACTGGGACAGATGGGTAACCCCTTTACGCCATTAGGACATTCCATGCCATCCTAACCGCGATTGGCTTCAAGGCGGTTAGGACGGCATGGAACTTCCTACCATATAAGGCTTCCCTCTTTGATAAAGGCAAGGATCGGCCTGGCGAGGGCATGCCTAGCAGCGTAGGCAGTCCACCACGATCTGACCCCGGCCTTGAAATCACACAATCGCATCAACAATCGCGTGATTTCATTTTTACTAATAGTGTTTACATGTGACCACTATTATTTTGCCACAAAGGGGTTTAAATGGCACTATTACATTTATAGTGCCTACACAAATATTAGTGACCTAAATGGGATTTTTCTATTTGACTTTAGATATGAGTTACGCTATGAGGTGATTTAATGGAACGTTTTCGGGGTTCACAACCCCTTCATCAGCATGGTTGTGAACCCCGAAAACGTTCCATTAAATTGGTTTTGAAAAAGTCCTGAGAGTACATCTTTTGGCTTCTATTTGAATTTGCATCCTTGCACCCAGGCAAGCTGTCCATTGGTGGGCTGAACTGGAAATTTTTTATTGATTATATATATATATATATATATATATATATATATACACAAAACACGGGGGTGGGGTCAGCACTCTCAGGCCGGACCGGGTACACATCCTATGACCCTGCAACATGCACAGCCCTGGGTGCAAACCAGCACTCTCAGGAAGCTGCACTGTTACCAGAGCCACAAGCAGTTAACCCCAGTCAGGCCTGGGTGCAAGGCCCAAACAGGGAAAATTACAAAAAAATATTTTAATATAAACACACAGAAAAAGTCCAGCACTCACTCACAAGCTCTCAACTAAGATAAAAAGCAGCAATGGAAGAATTAGTTACCGCATCTGGCCAAATGGGAAAAGCCCAGGTACCTCGTCAAGGTTTCTTCCAATAAACCTGGGTCCCTAACCAGCCACACAATGCAGGCTCACAATCAAACAACTGTGAAAAAAAGCAACTGTGAAAAAATGGAGGGTGCACAGGCTTATGTAATTTCCCCAAACATATACAAAACACGGGGGTGGGGTCAGCACTCTCAGGCCGGACCGGGTACACATCCTATGACCCTGCAACATGCACAGCCCTGGGTGCAAACCAGCACTCTCAGGAAGCTGCACTGTTACCAGAGCCACAAGCAGTTAACCCCAGTCAGGCCTGGGTGCAAGGCCCAAACAGGGAAAATTACAAAAAAATATTTTAATATAAACACACAGAAAAAGTCCAGCACTCACTCACAAGCTCTCAACTAAGATAAAAAGCAGCAATGGAAGAATTAGTTACCGCATCTGGCCAAATGGGAAAAGCCCAGGTACCTCGTCAAGGTTTCTTCCAATAAACCTGGGTCCCTAACCAGCCACACAATGCAGGCTCACAATCAAACAACTGTGAAAAAAAAGCAACTGTGAAAAAATGGAGGGTGCACAGGCTTATGTAATTTCCCCAAACATATACAAAACACGGGGGTGGGGTCAGCACTCTCAGGCCGGACCGGGTACACATCCTATGACCCTGCAACATGCACAGCCCTGGGTGCAAACCAGCACTCTCAGGAAGCTGCACTGTTACCAGAGCCACAAGCAGTTAACCCCAGTCAGGCCTGGGTGCAAGGCCCAAACAGGGAAAATTACAAAAAAAATATTTGTGAGTGAGTGCTGGACTTTTTCTGTGTGTTTATATATATATATATATATATATATATATATATATATACACACACATACAGTATATATATATATATACATATATATATATATATATATATATATCTATATATCCAAGAGCTATACAGTCCATGCATTCCTTGTATTCAAGTCACATGCCAGATTGCCGGGGTGCCTACATGCATATATTTTATAGGATAAACATGTCTTCTGTAAAGGAGGCACTTACAGGACTTAATTTATAGCCAAATCTTCTATTTTTATTAAACAGCTTAAGTATTCAAACTTTACATTTAGTCGACATTTCGGTCCTCATTTGGACCTTTTTCAAGACTATCCATCATCACAACTGATATGCCTTATTGGAAAGATGCATTATGTTCTGCTGCTCAACGTGCCTACACAAATGTGAGTGACCCAACTGGCATTTTCTATTTGTTTTACTTTCTATACGAATTACGCTATGAGGTGCCCCTTTGTTTGTGTGAGAGAGAGACAGAGACATGCAGGCAGGCATGTTTTTGGGCTTGGATGAAAATATGGTTAAAGGGACACTGAACCCAAAAAGATTTTTTTTTTTTTTTTTTTTTTTTTTTTTTTTTTTTTTTTTTGTGATTCAGATAGAGCATGCAATTTTAAACAACTTTCTAATTTACTCCTATTATCAATTTTTCTTTGTTCTCTTGCTTTCTTTATTTGAAAAAGAAGGCATCTAAGCTATTTTTTGGTTCAGACCATGGAAAGCACTTGTTTATTGGTAGGTGAATTTATCCACCAATCAGCAAGAACAACGCAGTGTGTTCACCAAAAATGGGCCGGCATCTAAACTTACATTCTTGCATTTCAAATAAAGATACTAAGAGAATGAAAATGATTTGATAATAGGAGTAAATTAGAAAGTTGCTTAAAATTGCATGCTCTGTCTGAATCACAATAGAAAAAATGTGGGTTCAGTGTCCCTTTAATAAATTTGGAATTCAACCAAGAACAATACATTTGGGAATAGGTGAGACAGCTTAAAGAGACACAAAACCCCAAATGTTTCTTTCATAATTCAGACAGAGCATACCATTTTAAACAACTTTCTAATTTACCTCTCTCATAACATTTGCTTTATTCTCTTGGTACCCTTTGTTGAAGGAGCAGAAAAGCAGAACTGGAAGCTAGCTGAACACATACGGTGAACCACCAATCAGCAGCTAGCTCCCAGTAGTGCATTGCTACTCCTGAGTCTAGCTAGGTATGCTTTCCAACTAAGGATATCAAGAGAACAAAGCAAAATAAATATATCAGAAGTACATTGAAAAGTTGTTTAAAATCACATGCTGTATCAATCAGGAAAGAAAATATTTTGGGCTTCATGCCGCTTTAAGGTTAATTTTTTCAAGCATTAAAAATGTATACAAATAAAAAAAATGTCTGGCAACAAGATTGTGTAAGTTTTTTGTCAAACTTCTTTTCTAATGGCATTCCCAGTAGCCTGTGACATTCCCAGTAGCCTGTGATTTCCCATGTTATGCCAGAAACCATTAATTACATGTTAGTGACCCAAATAGGCACAGACCTGGACATCCCCCAGTAAAAGCAATTAAAAAAAAAAAGATTCAAACAATTTGTGTTGCAAACACAAGTCCATCAAAGGTTTAAATGTCTTCAGATGCCAGAATAGGACATTGTAACAAAAAGATTAAACACGTGTTGGAAATACCTCATTTATTCTCAACAGCGTTAATCTACAATGGCTTCTGTTCCAAGCATTCCTTGCCCTTATGTGCCTATTAGTACTAATTAGAAATATTGAATTTGAAAAGAATATATTTTCCTTGTTTATATGCTACTAAAATTTAGAACAAATGTTATCACAAACTTTAAAAACTATACAGGTTTGTATTTAAAAAATAAAGAGACATGAAACTATAAATGTAATCTGCTGTACAATTTTTAATAATTGCTCATAAAAAAATATAGCGTACTCTGATTTAGCCTGTTTTTTCTTTAAAGGAAAAGTAAAGTCAAAATTGAATTTTAATGATTCAGGTTGAGTAAGGAGTGCTAAAGAACCCATCCAATTTACTTCTATTATCTAATTTGCTTCATTCTTTTGGTATCCTTTGATGAAAAGCATACCTAAGTAGGCTTCGAAGCAGCAATAAACGATTTGGAGTTGGCTGTTGATTGGTGGCTGCACATATTTGCCTCTAGTCATTGGCTCAGCCAATGTGTTTAGCTAGCTCTTGGTAGTACATTGCTGCTCCTTTAACAAAGGATACCAAGAGAACAAAGCACATTTGATGATAAAAGAAAACTAAAAGGTTGTTTAAAATGACATGCTCTATTTGAATCATGAAAGGAAAAAATGAGGGTTTCTTGTTCCTTTTAATTTGACTAAGAACAAATGCTTTTACCATTGTTTCTTGAGAAAGACCCAGAGTTCTTCCCTTGGAATATTTTAGATGGCCACACCAGAGGTCATACGATTTAAAGTTATTAGGTTAGTTATTAAATTAAATTATTTACTTTTTCTGTAATTGTGGATTTTCTAGTGCAGAAAACCGAAAGATCACATGGTAGGTAGGCTTTATAAGCCTAACCTTTCCACATATATGTTCCTAATTTGTAGTTCTTATCTTTTCTGCCAAAGCCAGACAATAGAGATTTGTTAAC
The DNA here is from genome assembly GCF_027579735.1 of Bombina bombina. Lineage (NCBI taxonomy): Eukaryota > Metazoa > Chordata > Amphibia > Anura > Bombinatoridae > Bombina > Bombina bombina. The sequence continues at coordinate 96,656,744 of NC_069507.1, forward strand.
ACACTAACAGTGGCAAGCTTTGCCAAGTCCAGACTGGCTCCTCCAAATACAGAACGTGGTGGACAGAAAAACAACTGCAGCAAACAAGTTTTCTACAGGCTTTGCTGATGTTAATCTATTGAAATACTGCAAACAATATTGGAATTTCAAGGTGTTTACTGTACCTTTGATCAAAAGAAACACTAGAGTTTACACTTTCGAAACAGGTTTCGCCCAAAATTACAATTCAATACCATGGAGTTTGTTACTTTTGGTACGTCATTTTATTTGAAATCTATTTAAATATGATTTACAGTTGTTTTCAATTACGCATGACTTTCTTCTTGTATTCTACCTAATAAAATGCATTTGACCTAAACAGAAGAATATGGGTAACTCAGTTCATAGATGGTTTTAACAATCATAATAGAGAGAGTTGCTTACTGGACCAAATGCCAAACACTTTCAGGGAGATACAGGGGGCGTGGCTATACTTCATCATATACTACATCATAACTCCAAGGCGTAAACATGGGCATATAGAGGGGCGTTAACACAGATCCACACGTTGAAAATTGTGGGCAGCATGGGTATAGGTGTAGTTATACGATTGATTTGTGACGTGAAACTATTGGCTTATACAAACCACAGTTCGGTCCGGTAAGCAGCTCTCCATTATGATCGTTAAAACCATCTATAAACGTATTACCCATATTCTTATGTTTAGGTATGATTTATGTTTGTCACACTTTACACTTCTTTCTAGCTACGAGTGACATGAGTTTGCATTGAGTATTTCCTCTGTCACTATGCAAGATATAGATTTATATTTGATATTATTTGTATTGGTCAGGTGTAGCTTATTTAATTGTGTGCTTTATATTATAGACTGTGATTGGCTGTCAATTTTGATGGGAGGAGTTTGTTATCACATATAAGTTTATTTTGGGCTCAATTTATCAATCAAGGGTGGACAGGGTCGGACATATGTGCCCCTGTCCCTCTGAGCTCTACTCTGGCGGGCAGCAATCCGCTGTCCAAATTTAACATTGCACATGAGAGCTATTTTGCACTCACGTGCAACCACCCCCTGCCCATGCACAGCCAATCATGCGCGGGCAGGAGCAGTCAATCTCCCCAGTCGGACCTAAGAGGTGGAGATGTGGGTAGGGAAGCAGTGGTCTGATGACTGCTGCTGATAAATTCTGACTGCAGGTTCTCTTGTGAAAACCTGCAGTCGAAGGGAGGAGAAGGGCTTGTTAAATCAAGCCCTTTGTATCAATTTGTGGTTGTCTAGGGAAGGGGTAATTGCCCAAAAACGTCTCGCATTAAACTTAGAGATACTAAACGGATACTAAACCCAAATTATTTCTTTCATGAGTCAGACACAGCAGCACTTTTAAGCAACTTTTTAATTTACTCCTATCATCAATTTTTCTTTGTTCTCTTGCTATCTTTATCTAAAAAGCAGGAATTTAAAGCTTTGGAGGCAGCCCATTTTAGGTTCAGCACCATGGATAGCATTTTCTTATTGGTAGATACATTTAGCAAACCAATAAGCAAGCATAACGCAGGTTCTCAACCAAAAATGGTCTGTCTCTTAAGCTTTACATTCCTGCTTTTTAAATAAAGACAGCAAGAGAACGAAGAAAATGTGATAATAGGAGTAAATTAAAAAGTTGTTTAAAATTGCTCTATCTGAATCATTAAAGAAAAAATTTGGGTTTAGTGTCCCTTTAAAAGTGTGTTAAATCTAGAGTGCATTTTTTTTCCCTAGTTATATCTTTCCTGAGCCATATTTCTTCTTGTAAAAGTGCAATACACTAACATCTGGGTTTGCTTCGTAAAGAGACACCGTCTTCTGCATTTATATCCTCCCGAAAAGTATGAATGCACATGTCTAAAATATATATACTCTTACTTTATATTCTATAAAAATTTGGTTGACTCCTCAGTTTGATATAAATTTGTCATTCCTTGAAAAAACTGGCAAAAATAACACAAAGTTAAATGGCAGCTTTTGATGTTAACACCATATATATATGTTTATCTTTCCCTCTAGCTCACATAGATCATCATGTGACAGCGTGCCTTTAAAAACAAAGTCAGCTTCTGCAGGCTATCAGAGTACAGCGGACTTGCACTTTGCACCTTTGTCTCTGGAGAGTTCAGAGCCTTTGAAACAGTAATCTATGCTTCATGGTGACCTGATACATCTTTAAATATTAACTTATTCCTGTCCTGACGTGTATTTTCTTTACCGTATAATATCAACTTCTCAATGCTTTTTGGCTAAGATAAAATACAAACATAAAATGCTGGGATTTTTGCTTTTATATTAATAACAAATACCTACTGTACTATTTTCTATATTTGAACAAGATCCAGTATACCAGTGATTTCCATCCATACAAAGTGAGTTTTCACTTGAACAGAACAGTCTGTGTTGTTCAAATATCAAATTCTGGTTAACTCGGAAAAGAACATAAATTATATATGAGTTTGGGCAAAACTACTATTTTAAATAAACCTAATACTTCTAGGGCAAACATCTTTGTATGTTAACCTAAATGGGGAAATTTGGTCACATGGGATGGCAACCGTTAATCCTTAAAGGGACGTGATACCCAAAATATTTCTTAATTGATTCAGATAGAGAATACAATTTTAAAAAATGTTTCCAATTTACTTCTATCATCAAATTTGCTTCATTCTCTAGTTATTCTTTGTTGGAGATATCTAGATAGGTAGCGTGCACATGCCTGGAGAACTACATGACAGGAAATACTCCTGCCATCTAGTGCTCTTTCTAATGTATAATATTGTTGCAAAACTGCTGCCATATAGTACTGTAGGCATGTGCACACTCCTGAACTTACATTCATGCTTTTCAAAAAGGATAACATTTGATAATAATAATTTAATAGAAGTAAATTGTAAAGTTGTTTAAAATGGTATACTCTATCAGAATCATGAAAGAAAATGTTTGAGTTGATGTCCCTTTAAAGGGACAGTAAACATCTTGTAAATTGCAAGACATTTCTGTTACTATAGAGAAATGGTTTTCATACCTGTCCGCAGGCCTCCCTAACAGGCCATTTTTGATGATGTCTGACCTAGAGCACAGGTGAAATAATCTGCTGATTAGGAAACATGGTTATTTTACCTGCTCTCATCCAAGGTAATCCTGAAAATGTGGCCTATTGGTGAGGATTGAGGACAGGTTTGAAAACCAGTGCTATAGCGTGACATCAGCCAATTCTAAAGATTTTTAAAATAAATTAACGTGTTTGCTGCAATTGTTTTTCAATAGCCAAACTCCATCAACCACTTTCTTTATTTGGAGGAGCCAATCTGGGCTTCAGTCTGTAGCTTACTAGGTTAGACAAGGTCATTATGTTAGTAAAACTGTATTGTTTTGCATTTGTTATTGGCTGAAGCCAATTAGGGAAACATATGTAGCATGGCTAGACTTATGAAGGCTGCAGTGTGCATTTTCAGGACTAAGATTTAGGAAATCCTCAATTACATGAAAAGGGGGCAAATAAATAATGCAATTATATATCAAAGTTGTTTTTCCTAAATATAACATTTTAAAACTGACATTACCCAAGCGGTTGTAGATAAAGCCTGAAGTAATGTAATTCCCCTATCTACACTATTTCTTTGCCTCCTCCTAGGGAAGTTCAAGGAAGGTGCCTCGCCGACCCGCAACATATATATATATATATATATATATATATACATATACATACACACACACACATTAGACAATTTTAAATAATGCCTGTGTATTACTGTATGTCTTTAAACAATGATTTAGCACCTTGACTGACCAAAGACAACAGGCAATCCAGGGAGTAAATCATTTCTGCTCATAAGCACTTTAACCACATTCAATGGACCTTACTTTCATGGGTTCAGGTCTGGGTAATCCACACAAGCAGCGAAACAAAGAGAAGGATACAAATACCAACAGACAACTAAGTCTGGCACAGTTAGGTTAGACTCAGACCTTGCTAAGAAACAGGGCCGCCACCACCACCACAATTTATTGGGCGTCACAGCCCATTTTGTAAGGTACAAATATATTTACACACACATACATATATTTGTTTGTAAGCGCGTACATATTCTTATACAGGTAGCCCTCAGTTTATGCCAGGGTTAGGTTCCAGAATGAATGGTTGTAAATCGAAACCGTTGTAAATTAAAACCCAGTTTATAATGTAAGTCAATGTGAAGTGAGGGAGATAGGTTCCAGGCCCCTCTCAAAATTGTCATAAGTAACACCTAATACATTATTTTTAAAGCTTTGAAATGAAGACTTTAAATGCTAAACAGCATTATAAACCTAATAAAATAATCACACAACACAGATTATATAATTAAACTAAGTTAAATGAACAAAAACATTTGCTAAACAGCATTATAAACCTAATAAAATAATCACACAACACAGACTTCACTTGCATTTTTCTGCAAACAGTTCTTTCTATGCATTCCAATCTGGACTGATTTATAGACAGGAAGATCTTGTTCCTTTGAAATCTGCTCTATAGCTCAGGTCTGGTTAAACTTATAAATTTCAGCTTGCTTGGCTTTGCTGCAACACAAGCGGACATCGCCACCTACTGGCTATTTTAATAAATGCACTGCTTCTCAATGTTTTTCAATAGCAGTCACATGACTGGAAAAAGAGGTTGTTATTCTGAAACGGTGTAAATTGAACCGTTGTAAAACAAGGGCCACCTGTACGCATATAGTTTAGTATGAAGGGAAAATACAGGAATATAGGGAACAGAGTTGACTCTCACACATCTCTCTCAATTACTAATACTGGGCTAGTAGACTAGTGGAAATTCCCCGCCCTGTATGTATATATGTACATAGATATTCTTATGTAACTGTTACAACTATTCACTGTTTCTGTTTATAGGTCAGAAAGGAGGAATAAAACTGTTAAGAGGAATTTATAAAACCTTCAGTTAAACAGAGCTCCTTTTGTTCTGTCACTATCAGTCTCTTCTACAGATTCCAACTACTCACTGAGCTGTACTTAGGCTTCCAGCCTGACCTTCAATTACTATGTTGGCTTGAAGCCTTCAGATGTCTGTTGTGCAAATAGCACTGAGTCTGCATTTTATTTATACTTAAGTTCTAGTGCAGAATAAATCATCAGGAGTTCTATGTGCACTGAAGGAGTATAAACAAGACATTCTGTAACTAAATTGGCTAGAAGAGTAGGAAAGTCAAAATTAAACTTGCATGATTCAGATAGAGCATCTCATTTTAAGACACTTAAATTCACTGCTATTTTCAAATGTGCTTTGTTCTTTTAGTATCCCTTGTTGAAAAAGAATATGTAGATATCCAACACTAGTGGGAGCTAGCTGCTGATTGGTGTTTGGACACTTTTGTCTCTTGTGATTGGCTAATTAGAAATGTTCAGCTAGCTGTCAGTGTTCATTAAAGGGACACTGTACCCAAAATATTTATTTCGTGATTCACATTGAGCATGAAATTTTAAGCAACTTTCTAATTTACTCCTATTATCAAATTTTCTTCATTCTCTTGGTATCTTTATTTGAAATGCAAGAATGTAAGTTTAGATGCCGGCCCATTTTGGTGAACAACCTGGGTTGTCCTTGCTGATTGGTGGATAAATTAATCCACCAATAAAAAAGTGCTGTCCAGAGTACTGAAACAAAAAAAAAGCTTAGATGCCTTCTTTTTCAAATAATGATAGCAAGAGAACAAAGAAAAATTGATAATAGGAGTAAATTAGAAAGTTGCTTAAAACTGCATGCTCTATCTGAATTACAAAAGAAAAAAATTGGGTACATTGTCCCTTTAAGCAAAGAATAACAAGATAATTAAGAAAATCTTATAATAGAAGTAAAATAGAAAAGTTGATTAAAATGGTATGTTTTATCTGAATCACAAAATAAGTTGGGGGTTTCCTGTCCCTTTAATATTCCTGATTTAGAGTTTCAGCAGAAAATTGTAGCACAATTTTGCTACACAGGTTGTCAGCAGGACCGGGCTGGGAATAAAAGCAGCTCTGGAAAAAATTAAAAACCAGCCTGATTTTCTGTTGAGTCCATAGAATGCACATGGTCCATTTTTCTGACTAGACACTAGAAAGCATTCAAGAGAGGGCAACTAAAAGGGTACATGGTCTAGGAAATAAAATTTACCAGGAAATACTTGTATAATATGTAGATCTCAGAGGAGAAACGAGAGGTGAGTGATACAGCTGCATTTCCTCACCAGCGTTACAACACACTTTTTTTATATTGTAGCTGGCTAGCCCCAGCTGCTGCAGCCCACCGGGAAATCTCCTGTTATTCTGGTAGGCCAATCCAGCCTTGGCTGGCAGTAGGTAGAATTACCATTTAGAGTGGTAAGAGCAACAGCAATATTATTATTTAAAGGGCATGAGAAAGGTGGATTAGAAAGCCAACTCAAATATTTAAAGGATTACTTTCTGTTATAATTTTTAAGCTAAACAACTAACATATTAAAGTTAATAAACATTAATTAAAACCTACTGACCTATATTTTCTCCAAAACGAAGTTTCATAACGTTCTAAAAGTTATATCTTTTATTCGCCGATGATGTCACTTTATCCTGCCCACTATTTTCAGCACTGAGTGTTCAAAATACTTAAACCAATAACTTTGTGTTTAAAGCGCCATTTTGAAACCTAGGTATTGTAAACGGATTGGTACAGAGCAAAGGATACCCACGGAGTGGGTTTGGAAAACAATTAAATTTGCAGACAAGATTTCTGATATACGGTAGAGATATGTTAATGAAATGCTATTGATAAAAAGCGTATTTGAGGTAGTTAGTTAGTAACAGGCATAGAAAATATTTACTTACAGTGGCCCTTTAAAGGGACATATAAATCCACTGTATGCTGGTGGTAAGCACAGATATCGGCACTGGGCAAATGCAAACGGTTGTCATTTCAAAATTGTGTTATAATAGTATGATTGGAATGTACCATAGAAAACTATTGATGATTTTATTTTTTAATTATATAAGCGAAAGTACCCAAGCATTCCCAGATTTCTTGCGGGTCAGGGAGGTAGAGGCTGTGTAAGGAAGACTTGTGGGTGGAGACACAGCTAAGTGAGAGGAGAAGACTGGGCAAGGTGTTGAAGCAACCATGGACAGTCTTTGAAGTACCTGGTTTCACTTTGGAGGGACAGTGTGGCAGAACACCCTACCTGTAACAATTCTACTATGAACATGATGACTGGGGGCGATGTATAAAAGGGAAACCAATTTTTTTTTTTTATCTTTTGTGATTCAGACAGAGAATATAATTTCAAAAATAAATAAATTCCTATTTAATTATATAATTTTTGCTTCATTCGCATAGTATTCTTTGTTGAAGAGCATATATAGATAGGAAGCGTGCACGTGTCATTACATAGTAGGAAAAACTCCTGCTATCTAGTGCTTTTTGCCAGTATATAATATTCTTGCAAAACTGCTGTTATATAGTGCAGAAGATACATACAAACTCCTGAGCCTACCTACCTGCTTTCAACAAAGGATACCATGAGGACGTAGCAAATTTGATAAAAGAAATAAAATGTAAAGTTTTTTTTTTTAATTATGTGCTGTGTCTGAATCGTGGGGGAAAGATTGTGCTTTTTATGTCCCTTTAACTAAGGTACATGCGTTTAAGTTTTAATGAATGTTCCGATTATACACATATGGAGCAATGTAGACATTTTAACTGGAAACGGCACGTGTACCTATATCAGTAACTGGCAATTTACCAAGATAAAACCCTGAGGCGTGATTATGAAGGATGCACTACTTCCCACATTTTTTTGAATATTTTAGATCGCTGCTGTTACAACACTCTTCTAGGCTAAAAATATTGCCACACACAACTTAAAGGGGTGTGAAAAACAAATTTAAAAATGTACAATAGTGCATTTCAAATTTGATTAAAATAATTAGTAACAATGCTTCTGAAAAACATATCCACTCATTCAGTAACAACCCTTCTAGTACACACAGATCCCCGCCTAGCATATGCAATCACGTGCACTAAAACCAGGTACTCGTGCATACTCCGACATAAGAGCACTGCATACATGTTTGCAAAATGCTTTTAGTTAAATATGACATTCACTATATTTATCAACCCTTTGTTTTAAGCCACTTAGGTAAGAATCTCTGAAATGTCCATAGCTTGAAAACATATGTTAACGTAGGAATATCAGAGCCTGTCATTTTACTGCTAGCGACCCTACAATGCTACGTGTTTAACCACATGCAAAAGGGATAAACACATATGGTGCGATCATATATGTTGCATAATTTTCAGCGCAACTGCTGAAACCCACGTCGCCGTAAGTTTAACTCACACATCGGATGAATCACATAACACACGCTGCTATATGATATACTGGCGTAAGTAGGCCAAACTTGCGAGGTTCAGAAATATGCGCAACTACAGTAATGCCAGTAATTTACACCAGTATATGTGGAATTAACACGTAAAAATCGAAGCAGAAAGAAATTAATAAACCGACACGCAAACCAACTGCAAGGGAAACATGGTGGGTAATCAGGGTGTGCATGGTCAGTAAGGTGTTTTAAGGCTGCAGGTGAGAGGTTGTGCTGTTTGTGATTGGTTTGACACATTTGCAGAGGGCAGATACTGGTTTGATTAATTGAGTGACCAGGAAAGGTTTAACTGTTTGATATGTGCAGCTCAAATGTATGTGAGTGTGCATGCGTTAGGTGCCCCGACGCCAGATCTATGTTAGTCTATGGGAGTAAAAAATGTAAACAGTGAAAAAAATCTACGCTCGTAACTTGTCTGCTGCGCCGGGTTTGTGATTGCACGATTTGAGAAAAAAACATAATGTATGTAAGAACTTACCTGATAAATTAATTTCTTTCATATTGACAAGAGTCCATGAGCTAGTGACTTATGGAATATATACAATCCTACCAGGAGGAGCAAAGTTTCCCAAACCTCAAAGTGCCTATAAATACACCCCTCACCACACCCACAATTCAGTTTAACAAATAGCCAAGTAGTGGGGTGAAAAAATAAGGAGTACAAATGCATATAAAAAGAGGAACTGGAAATAAAATTGTGCTTTTATACAAAATCATAACCACCATAAAAAGGGTGGGCCTCATGGACTCTTGCCAATATGAAAGAAATGAATTTATCAGGTAAGTTCTTACATAAATGATGTTTTCTTTCATGTAATTGGCAAGAGTCCATGAGCTAGTGACGTATGGGATAGAAATACCCAAGATGTGGGAGACCACAGAAGAGTCACTAGAAATGGAGGGATCAAATAAAAACAGCTATTTCCGCTAAAAAATTAAATCCACAAAAAAATAAGTTTTATAAATTTCACATAAAGAAAAAAAACTTAAATCATAAGCAGAAGAATAAAAATGAGTCAGCTGCCTGAAGAACCTTTCTACCAAAGACTGCTGCTTCAGAAGAAGCAAATACATCAAAATGGTAAAATGTAGTAAATGTATGCAAAGAAGACCAAGTTGCTGCTTTGCAAATCTGATCAACCAAAGCTAAATTCTTAAAAGACCAAGAAGTGGCGACTGATCTAGAAGAATGAGCTGTAATTCTCTGAGGCAGAGACTGTCCCGCCTCCAAATAAGCTTTGTGAATCAAAAGCTTTAACCAAGATGCCAAAGAAAAGGCAGAGGCTTTCTGGCCTTTCCTAGGACCAGAAAAAAACAACAAATAGACAAGAAGTCTATCTGAAATCTTTAGTAGCTTCGACATAATATTTCAAAGCTCTTACAACATCCAAAGAATGTAAAGATCTTTTAAGAGTATTCTTGGGATAAGGACACGAGGAAGGAACAACAATTTCCCTACAAATGTTGTTAGAATTCACAAAACAAAGAAAGAAAAAAAAGGGGTACCATTTTGCATCAAATAACTATACATGTCATAGAATTTTTTCCGAGCTGCAAACACATTTTATACTTTGCAAGATATAACCATCCATTAAGCTAACCTAACACATTTTGTATCCTACAACATATTGTCATACGATGAATTCAACTGAACTATTTAATATTAGTCCTAGCATAATTCTCTTAAGGCTCTTTACCTCTATAGGAAATTAAAAGAAAGAAGAAGAAGAAAAAAAAAGTCCCTTACAGAGTCACCAGTGAAGAAACCCAGATAACAGGATAAACCAGAGGGTGGGTGAAGCATATATAAGTCACGTCTAGGGGCATTAAGGATGAACATATAACAGCTCTCTGATAAATCTAAAGAGATGGAGTAAAAAAATTAAAAGGAGAAGGTTTATAAGTCCCCCCTCCGGATCGGAATGGATCCAGTGAAGTAAACCCTTAAATATTTGAACTTTTGAAGGGCTTAGACTATTCCTTAGCAATCACATCAGAAATAGCATCAGGAACAGGAAAAACCTCAGTAGTCGTCACAGGAGGTTTATAGACAGAATTTAAATGTTTACTGGATTTATTATCAAGGGGACCAAACTCCTCAATATCCAAAGTTATCAACAATTCTTTTAACAAAGAACGAATATACTCAATCTTAAAAAGATTAGATGATTTATTAGTGTCAATGTCTGAAGTAGGATCTTCTGAGTCAGAGAGATCCTCATCAGAGGAGGATATATCAGTATGTTGCCGGTTATCACAAATTTCATCAGTATTATAAGAAGTTTTAAAAGACCTTTTACGTTTATTTGAAGGCGGTATAGCAGCCATAGCCTTCTGTATCGCTTTAGCAATATAATTTTTCATATCAACAGGGATATCATGTACTTTAGATGTTGAAGGAACAACAGATACTGTACTAGCACTAATAGAAACCTTTTCTGCATGGAAAAGCTTATCATAACAACTATTAAATACTACAGCTGGAGATATAATCTCCACTAGCTTACAACAGATACACTTAGCTTTGGTAGAACTGTGTTCAGACAGCAAGGTTCCTACAGCAGCTTCTGAGACAGAATCAGATTGAGACATCTTGTAAAAGTAAAAAAGAACATTTAAACAGAAATATCTTATTTCCACATATAGCAGTTTCAGGAATGGGGAAAAATGCAAATGCTAAAATTGGCAAAAAAAAAAGCAAATAGCATAGCCCTCTGAGCATAAAGAAGGCAATGAGCATATAAGAAGTGAGGTAAACTAAAACTAAATTTTTTTGGCGCCAAGTATGACGCACAACGCAAAAGTTGTAAATTTTTTTGGCCCCAACAAACATCCGGAAATTAAGCAACTTGTGTCATAACAAACACAATTTGGCGCCAAACAACCTAGTGTCAACTAAGACACAGGAAATGACGAACTTGCATCATTACAGACGCACAAGAATGACGCAATAAATAACAGCATTTTGCACCCTCGTGAGCCTAATTTGCCCGCAAGTTTCAAAGAAAAAACAAATCAAATTGAAAAAAAGACTAACTTCCTAAAACACGATTCCCATAACAAAACTGCCAGATTGCAAAGGGAAATACACTTAGACCTGACTCATGGCAAATATAAGTAAAATACATATATTTAAAACTTTATACGTAAAGCGCCAAACCATAGCTGAGAGTGTCTTAAAGGATACATACTTACTGAAAGACACCCATCCACAAATAGCAGATAGCCAAATCAGTACTGAAAACTATCAGCAGAGGTAATGGTATATAAGAGTATATCGTTGATCTGAAAAGGGAGGTAGGAGATGAATCCTTACGACCGATAACCATAAAAATCAATAGGCGATACTCTTGTCATATCCCTCTGACAAACACTGTACTCTGAGAGGAATTGGGCTTCAGAATGCTTAGAAGTACTTATCATAGAAGAAAACATAAAAATCAAGCACAAACTTACTTCACCACCTCCATAGAAGGCAAAGTTTGTAAAACGGAATTGTGGGTGTGGTGAGGGGTGTATTTATAGGCATTTTGATGTTTGGGAAACGTTGCCCCTCCTGGTGGGATTGTATATTCCATACGTCACTAGCTCATGGACTCTTGCCAATTACATGAAAGAAATGGTGACTCTGGTTTTTGCGCACATCGCCAAGTATGTGATCGAGGTCACAGTTATAGCATTGCTAGGGAACCACAAAGCACTGCTGGTCCTAAGCAGATACAACTGTTCTCTAGATATGTGCATTCATGCACATCATTCCATAACAAATCAGGAAGAAGGCGGTTACTTGTGGCGTTCAGCTCTTTTTAGAGCCGCATTTATTCTTGTGAAAGTGAAACGCACTGAGACAACTGTGCAAATCCAAATCTCAGAGTGTTGAACTTTCACAAGAAAAAACTGTGGCTCTGAAAAGCACCAAATGCTGCTTGCGGCGCCTTCTTCCTGATTTGTTATGGAACAATGTGCACAAATGCACATATCTACTGGTCAACCAATCAGCAGCGGTAGCTGCATGACCCAGCTGTGTGGCTGTGGCTACCGGTGCTGATTGACTCAGTGGCAGTTTAATTTAGTGTTAAATTAGAGTGAAAACAAAGTAACTAATTAAATTATATTATAGTTTTTACATTGTATATGTATATACAGGTGGCCCTCGTTTTACAACGGTTCAATTTACACCGTTTCAGAATAACAACCTTTTTCTCCAGTCATGTGACTGCTATTGAAAAGCATCGAGAAGCAGTGCATCGATTAAAATAGCCAGTAGGTGGAGCTGTCCACTTGTGTTGCAGCAAAGCCAAGCAAGCTGAAATTAATCAGTTTAACCAGACCTGAGCTATCAAGCAGATTTCAAAGGAACAAGATCTTCCTGTCTATAAAATCAGTCCAGATTGGAATGCATAGAAAGAACTGTTTGCAGAAAAATGCAAGTGAAGTCTGTGTTGTGTGATTATTTTATTAGGTTTATAATGCTGTTTAGCAAATGTTTTTGTTCATTTAACTTAGTTTAATTATATATTCTGTGTTGTGTGATTATTTTATTAGGTTTATAATGCTGTTTAGCATTTAAAGTCTTCATTTCAAAGCTTTAAAAATAATGTATTAGGTGTTACTTATGTCAATTTTGAGAGGGGCCTGGAACCTAACTCCCTCACTTCCCATTGACTTACATTATAAACTGGGTTTCAATTTACAACTGTTTCAATTTACAACATTCCTTCTGGAACCTAACCCCGGCGTAAACTGAGGGCTACCTGTATTTTATGGGGGAGAGTTTTGATTTTATTGTCCCTTTAACTCTGTATCAAAGTAAATCATGTATCAAAACTGTATCAAATTGATTAAATATTAGAGAAGAAGGGAACTTTGTTAAAAAAAAAAAAAAAAAAAATTGCCCCACGGGATAACACTGAGCTCTTTAATATTTCAAGTTCAAATCTTGCATTGTTTTTCCTTGTGGCTCAGACAGACAGTTATTGTTCACGCTCAGCTGGCTAAGCAGATCTGAATGTAATATAGCAAACATACAAGGGATTAAAATGAGGGAAATCCTTCCCACTGTCTAAAACTAAAGATTTTCACAAAATTGCATGGAAAGTTAATGTAAGGTCACTAACTGCAAAACAGAAAAACAAAAGCTACAATTATGCAATATTTTCTGGTGTTTTTTACCTCAGCATTCCACGTCAAAATTTAAATGCACATAGATGAATTACAACTTTGCATAGAAAAATATTTGCAATATAGATGTATTGGGAAAAATTATTCTTGTATAAGTTTCACTGTTTTAGTGTTAGCATTTTTCTCTGCACGTGCATGTGAAGCAGAGTTAGATATTCTTAGTGCACCAGCATTTTAAATACTGCAGCTGCTCAGAGCACCAGTGGGGTTTGTATCATGTCAGCTATTAAAGTAAAGTTATTACCAGATGGTACAAACAAGTGCTGTGTTTAAAATGTTGGTGCATGGTGCATACTTAAATACACTTTTGAAACAGCTATAGCTTTTATTGGAGGCATTTTTGCTAATTTATCCATGTGGATCCAATGGTGGCTGGAATGTCCCTTTAAACAGCTCTTACTTCTGAGTAAAAAAAATGCTTTGTCCAGGCAAAAAATAAATTCTCTGACCTGGTTTTGTAAACGAAGGTTACATAATTTGCTTTATGGTCTCTCTAGGGCAGTGTTTTTCAACCAGTGTGCCGTGGCACACTAGTGTGCCGTGAGAGATCCTCAGGTGTGCCACGGCAGACTGACAACAGTGTGACATATTTTTTTAAACTTTGCTTGTTTTTTACTCCAAGTGCAGGGGTAGTTTGTAGGAGGCATGGCATAACAGCACAATACATACAGTATGTGTGTGTTTGTGTGTATGTGTATATATATATATGCTATATTAGGCTACAATGTGTGATTTTTTTTTAAATTTTGGGATGGTGGTGTGCCACAGGATTTTTGAATGTAAAAAAGTGTGCCACGGCAAAAAAAAGGTTAAAAATCACTGCTCTAGGGAGTGTTCAACAAAGCACAATTTTTTATACAAAGCAAAGAAGTGTTTAAAGGGGCATACAAGTTAAAATTATACTTCCATGATTCATAAAGATCATGCAATTATGTTATCAAACTGACTTTTTTCTTAGCATCATTTGTTGAACTATCTAGATAGACACAGAAGTAGCAATGCACTACTGTAAGCAAACAAGTGATTGGTGGCTACCCCCACACACACGCCTCTTGTCACTGGCTCTCCCGATGTGTTCAGTTAGCTCCAAATAGTGCATTGCTGCTCTGGAGCAGATTTCAACTGTGTGTTTAACTCCTCTGCAGGTTAAACATATATGCAAGTAACAGTGTAATAAGTATATATTTGTTTATCTCTTTATTTCTATTCATTGTTTCTTTTTCATCAACAGCCCCTGATATGCATTTCTCTTTTCTATTACAGGCCGATATATCTTTGATTTTTCACCTTCCTAAACTGTGTTATAAATACACACCTTTTGCCAGCTGTTTCAGATTACATTGCAGATAACCTACTTTCCATTAAAAAACACTGAATACTTATTTTGATGTTTAAAGGGACAGTCTAGTCAAAATTAAACGTTCATGATTCAGATAGAGCATGCAATTTTAAGCAACTTTCTAATTTACTCCTATTATCAAAATGTCTTCGTTCTCTTTGTACCTTTGTTTGAAAAAGCAGGAATGTAAGCATAGGAGACGGCCCATTTTTGGTTGAGCACCTGGGTAGCACTTTTTGATTGGTGTCTAAATGTAGCCACCAATCAGCAAGCGCTACCCAGGTGCTGAACCAAAAATGGGCCGGCTCTTATGCTTACATTCAAAAAAAGATCCCAAGAGAATGAAGAAAAATTGATAATAGGAGTAAATTAGAAAGTTGCTTACAATTGCAAGCTCTATCTGAATCAGGAAAGCTTAATTTTTGACTAGACTATCCCTTTAAATCATGCACTTTAAATTGCAATACATTTGATGAAATTTGGGACTTTCCTGTTTACATAAAAAAAAAATGTGGTTCTTCTATTTTGTGGTTTGATAGCTCTACATTAAGCAGAGAAATTACCCAGACAATCTATTCTTACTAACACGGGCGGTTCAGTTTATCTAACAACATAAAACTCATTTACCTTATATGGTTTTTATGTTGTTAGATTAACTGCAAGGTAATGTTAGGAATATATATATATGTACATTTTAATTCACATATACTTACTTGATATTAAAGGGCATGGTACTAATTTCGTTTCTATCATACATGTGAAACGGCAGCATTTACATATGCTTAAAATATTTTCTGCTTGATAAAAGTTAAAGCTGTGTACATTTAAAGGAACATGAAACCCAAAAATGTAATTTCATGATTCAGATACAGCATATGATTTTAAACAAATTGCTAATATACATTATTTAATGTGCTTTGTTCTCTTTGTATCCTTTGTTAAAAAAACATACAAAAGTAGGCTCACGAGTTAGAAGTTAAGCAGCCAATCAGGATAATAGTCCTAGGACTTGCAAGGGAGTGTGCTTCTGTCATATGCAGTCATAGTCATGTTATTTACCTCTTTTGTTTAATGAAGTTTACTATGAATTCTGATATAATTTCAGTAAAAAAAATCTCATGAGATCACAATAAAAGGGAAGTGTGACATCAGCACTGATTAATCTGACAGTAACTGATGGATATCTGTTCACAGAGCACTTGAGGTAAAATCTTACTTTTCTACATAGGAATGTTCAAGTGATATTTTCTAGGTGGCTATTTATAGTTATGCTGCATCACTTTCAAGTGGTTTAGCATATGGGTATTATGTGCCTTTAAAGGAACATAACACTCAAAATTAATTTGCCATTTGTTTAATCATGCATATGTTTTGTAATGTAAATCCATTATTTATTTTGACAGCTTTTCCTGTAATTGAACTCTGAAAACTGTGGTCTTCCATTGTTCCTGAAGTGTCTGAAAACATCCTGCAGAATCCCAGACCCTACGACATTCTATACAGTGACTCCTTGATCAGTGCAGTGGCTCAGTCCAGTGGCGTATTTAGATTTAGTGCTTCCCTAGGCACTCAAAATTCTGCTTCCCCACATGTTTTAGGCTTTGTTTGGCGAGGGTGTAACGTGACTTTTTTCATGGCATTTACAAAGTAAATGTTTATGTTCAAGTGTGCGTGTGTGTGTATATGTGTGTGTACGTGTGTGTGCAGTACAGTGAGCAGTGTATGTGTAATGCAGTGTGCGTGTATGTGGGGGTGTAGTGAGTGTGGGTGTGTATAATGAAACTCAAAAAGCGATGCCCTCCCCCAAATCAGCCACCCTAGGCAAGTGCCTTGTTTGCCTAGGCCAAAATATGCCCCTGTCCCTAATCTGCAACAGCAAGAGAGATAATATAAATATATTCAGGAGGCTTTTTCAAGCGGTATATACCAATGCAAATTTGGTACATTGATTTTGATTTTAGAAACCTGCTAAAATAATGACAGCAATGTTCACTATAAACCACTGGAATGTATTTGCCTTGAAGCTACCTCTGGAACTGATGGAAACTACATTTCCCATCAGACACAGAATAAAGGTCTATTTTAAAGAAGTCACATGTTAACAGTCACATGGCATAGGCCCACACTGAGATGAATCTGCTGGAGAACTGATTATTACAAGCAAAGCCAATTAATTTCCTAGGAATTCTGTGATTTTACAGTTCTTCTTTTTAATATGTTTTTTTCTTTTTTCTTTCATGATTCAGATAGAACATGCAATTGTAAGCAACTTTCTAATTTACTCCTACTATCAAATTTTCTTCGTTCTTTTGAAATCTTTATTTAAAAAGCAGGAATGTAAAGCTTTAGAGCCGGCCCATTGTTGGTTCAGATACTGGGTTATGCTTGCTTATTGGTGGCTGAATGTAGCCACCAATAAGCAAGCACTATCCAGGGTGCTGAACCCAAAATGGGCTGGCTCCCAAGCTTTATATTCCTGCTTTTTACATAAAGATAGCAAGAGAACAAAGAAAAATTGATAATAGTCGTAAATTAGAAAGTTGCATGCTCTATCTGAATTATAAAAGAAAGAAATTGGGTTTAGTATCCCTTTAAGAAGAGCATAAGCATCTTTTTGAGGCCTGGCCAGTCGTTACCTGATATTAAAGGTACAGCACACTGTAAAATTGTTTTTATATTAATGTATTTTCAATGACTTGTTATACCAGCTGCAGAGTATAAAATGTATGAGAAATTAAATTTTCAGGTTTATTTGTGTATATGAAGTAGCTGGTTTTGTGCTTTTAAACCACAGCCTATTACAATCAGGGATAGGCAAGGTGTCCGTACACGGACACTGGTGTCCGTGACTAGCCCTTGTAGTGTCCGCCACAACTTTAGTATATCTTTTCTTTCTGATTAAATAATAGGAATAAAAAAAAAATGTAATGTGAATAAAGTTAGTGGCTTGTCAAGAGACTGCTAGCGATATTGGGTGATAAGTTATGGAATAAATAAAGCCTGAGTGAAATACTGGATGTGTATCTGCATCTGTATAATAACACCCAGCTTTATACAAAGACACAGTAG
Source organism: Bombina bombina (assembly GCF_027579735.1). Classification (NCBI taxonomy): domain Eukaryota; kingdom Metazoa; phylum Chordata; class Amphibia; order Anura; family Bombinatoridae; genus Bombina; species Bombina bombina. Next base: position 96,674,752 of record NC_069507.1, read on the forward strand.
TGACACTGGCACATGTGTATAGCCAGACAAGGGCTGGTTATAGGGTCAGTGGTATCTGCATCAGTATAATAACACCCAGCGCTATATAATGACACAGTAGTGACACTGGCACATGCGTATAGCCAGACAAGGGCTGGTTATAGGGTCAGTGATATCTGCATCAGTATAATAACACCCAGCTCTATAGAAAGACACAGTAGTGACACTGGCACATGGGTATAGCCAGAGGAGGGCTGGTTATAGGATCAGTGGTATCTGCATCAGTATAATAACACCCAGCACTATATAATGACACAGAAGTGACACTGACACATGGGTATAGCCAGAGAAGGGCTGGTTATAGGGTCAGTGGTATCTGCATCAGTATAATAGCACCCAGCGCTATATAATGACACAGTAGTGACACTGGCACATGCGTATAGCTAGACAATGGCTGGTTATAGGGTCAGTGGTATCTGCATCAGTATAATAACACCCAGCTCTATAGAAAGACACAGTAGTGACACTGGCACATGGGTATAGCCAGAGGAGGGCTGGTTATAGGGTCAGTGGTATCTACATCAGTATAATAACACCCAGCTCTATAGAAAGACACAATAGTGACACTGGCACATGCGTATAGCCAGACAAGGGCTGGTTATAGGATCAGGGGTATCTGCATCAGTATAATAACACCCAGCGCTATATAATGACACAGTAGTGACACTGGCACATGCGTATAGCCAGACAAGGGCTGGTTATAGGATCAGTGGTATCTGCATCAGTATAATAACACCCAGCGCTATATAATGACACAGTAGTGACACTGGCTCATGGGTATAGCCAGAGGAGGGCTGGTTATAGGATCAGTGGTATCTGCATCAGTATAATAACACCCAGCACTATATAATGACACAGTAGTGACAGTGGCACATGGGTATAGCCAGAGGAGGGCCTGTGATAGGATCAGTGGTATCTGCATCAGTATAATAACACCCAGCCTTATATAATGACACAGTAGTGACACTGGCACATGGGTATAGCCAGAGGAGGGCTGGTTATAGGATCAGTGGTATGTGCATCAGTATAATAACACCCAGCACTATATAATGACACAGTAGTGACAGTGGCACATGGGTATAGGCAGACAAGGGCTGGTTATAGAATCAGTGGTATCTGCATCAGTATAATAACACCCAGCGCTATATAATGACACAGTAGTGACACTGGCACATGCGTATAGCCAGAGAAGGGCTAGTTATAGGGTCAGTGGTATCTGCATCAGTATAATAACACCCAGCGCTATATAATGACACAGTAGTGACACTGGCACATGCGTATAGCCAGAGAAGGGCTAGTTATAGGGTCAGTGATATCTGCATCAGTATAATAACACCCAGCTCTATAGAAAGACACAGTAGTGATACTGGCACATGCGTATAGCCAGAGGGGGGCTGGTTATAGGATCAGTGGTATCTGCATCAGTATAATAACACCCAGCACTATACAAAGACACAGTAGTGACACTGGAACATGGGTATAGCCAGAGGAGGGCTGGTTATAGGGTCAGTGGTATCTGCATCAGTATAATAACACCCAGCACTATACAAAGACACAGTAGTGACACTGGAACATGGGTATAGCCAGAGGAGGGCTGGTTATAGGATCAGTGGTATCTGCATCAGTATAATAACACCCAGCTCTATACAAAGACACAGTAGTGACACTGGCACATGGGTATAGCCAGAGGAGGGCTGGTTATAGGATCAGTGGTATCTGCATCAGTATAATAACACCCAGCACTATATAATGATACAGTAGTGACACTGGCACATGGGTATAGCCAGAGGAGGGCTGGTTATAGGGTCAGTGGTATCTGCATCAGTATAATAACACCCAGCACTATATAATGATACAGTAGTGACACTGGCACATGGGTATAGCCAGAGGAGGGCTGGTTATAGGATCAGTGGTATCTGCATCAGTATAATAACACCCAGCACTATATAATGATACAGTAGTGACACTGGCACATGGGTATAGCCAGAGGAGGGCTGGTTATAGGGTCAGTGGTATCTGCATCAGTATAATAACACCCAGCACTATATAATGATACAGTAGTGACACTGGCACATGGGTATAGCCAGAGGAGGGCTGGTTATAGGGTCAGTGGTATCTGCATCAGTATAATAACACCCAGCACTATATAATGATACAGTAGTGACACTGGCACATGGGTATAGCCAGAGGAGGGCTGGTTATAGGATCAGTGTTATCTACATCAGTATAATAACACCCAGCACTATATAATGACACAGTAGTGACACTGGCACATGGGTATAGCCAGACAAGGGCTGGTTATAGGGTCAGTGGTATCTGCATCAGTATAATAACACCCAGCACTATATAATGACACAGTAGTGACACTGGCTCATGGGTATAGCCAGAGGAGGGCTGGTTATAGGATCAGTGGTATGTGCATCAGTATAATAACACCCAGCACTATATAATGACACAGTAGTGACACTGGCACATGGGTATAGCCAGAGGAGGGCTGATTATAGGATCAGTGGTGTCTGCATCAGTATAATAACACCCAGCACTATACAAAGACACAGTAGTGACACTGGCACATGGGTATAGCCAGAGGAGGGCTGATTATAGGATCAGTGGTGTCTGCATCAGTATAATAACACCCAGCACTATATAATGACACAGTAGTGACACTGGTTCATGGGTATAGCCAGACAAGGGCTGGTTATAGGATCAGTGGTATCTGCATCAGTATAATAACACCAAGCACTATAAAATAATGTTTTTAATTTCAAATGTACCTTGGTGTCCTTCACTAAGGTCTGTACTTTGCAAATGTCCGCCACAGCCTTTGTCTGTGCCTATCCCTGATTACAATGGGTTGAGCTTCAGGTAATATCAGATCTCATTATGTTATCACTTTATGTACAGAGACTTGCTTCCTTATCTTATATTTGTCTGGAAAACTAAAGCTCAATAGAGAGAACAATGAAAATTTATCATGTTATTACTTAAAGGGACACTGAAACCAATTTTTTTGTTTCATGATTCAGATAGAGCATGCACTTTTAAGCAATTTTCTAATTTAATCCTATTATCAATTTTTCTTTGTTCTCTTGTTATCTTTATTTGAAAAACAAGGAATCTAAGCTAAGGAGCCAGCAAATTGTTTGTTCAGAACCATGGACAGCACTTGTATATTGGTGCTGTCCAATCAGCAAGAACAACCGAGTTTGTTCACCAAAAATGGGCCGGCATCTAAACTTACATTCTTGCTTTTCAAATAAACATACCAAGAGAATGAAGAAAATTTGATAATAGGAGTAAATGAAAAAGTTGATTAAAATTGTATGCTCTATCTGAATCACAACAGAAAAAAATTGGGTTCAGTGTCCCTTTAACTATCCCGCACCCCACTGGGAGTGTCATTTATTCTGCTGGCTGTGTTTAATTAGGCTTGTCAATTGCTGAGACTCCAGTATCAAAACTTTTAGTATAGGTTGGGATACCACAAGCCAAATCAGCTATTTCAAAGGTCAAAATAGGGGTAAAGGAGTTACTTGTAAACAATGTAATACACTCCAGCAGGTAAAATGGAACATTGGGAACAATTTAAATGGGAGAAATTTCTGTCCCTTTAACTTGTTTCTGAGCTCTGCAACCCGAGCCTGGTGGCTGTTTCCTGTTCTTTATTTCCCCTGGCCTGTGTTTGCTCCTGTTACCTGTTGCCCTTGTCAGTTAACCTTGACCTCGGTCCTTGGATACTAAGTGGTTTGACTTCCTTTGGACTCTGATCTCAAACAGCTTTTACTACTGTCTTTCTTCTGATTGATGTTCTTCCATTTCTCTAGCTTCTGCTACATATTTCAAAGAGAAGTAAATGTGATCCAGGTGCACAATTAATTCTGCATTAAAGCAACTTGAAAGTATCCACTAATTTTATTAATCTACCTCGTTTACATTAAACCATCTCAAGAATGTGATATAAACTCCTATAGAAATACCTAATTCAAAATGTTCAGCGTGGCTTTAAATGCTTAATGTTTTTTTAATGTTTCTATGACACCCAGAAGCACCCACACGCCTCTGAGCAATATCAAGTGGGACGAGGAAGGAAAGGGCGTTATATTTCAATATAAAATAATTACATCATAATCTATGTTCAGTTTTGTTCATGATGTATTTGTCTTGAACAGTGTCTCAAATGGTAGTGATATATAGCAGCATATTACAATATAGCACTGGAAAAAAACATATGTAAAGTGCATATATTATTGATTTTGCTCTCTTTTCCTTAAAGGTACAGTCAACATCAAAATTGTTATTGTTTAACCCTTTGAGTGCTAATGACGGCTCTGAGCCGTCACAGAGTTTCCCACTCTGGTGCTAATGACGGCTCAGAGCCGTCACTAGCACTTTCCCACCTTGAGGGAGATCTGGAGGTTCCCACCCTCTCCTACCCCGGCAAACGTGCCTGTAGAGTGACAGGCATCGCCGGGGCTTCCCGTTTTGCGTGGCGACGTCACGTGCAATAACGTGATGATGTCACCGCCTAACCTTTCCAACAGTGTAAGTCTCTTGTTCAAAAAAATAAAAAAATTCAAGAAAACTTTAAAAAAATCTTAGCCCCCAAGTGGGAAAGTGCTTAGCACTCAAAGGGTTAAAAATATATATAACGCCTTTATTACCAATTCCCCAGCTTTGCACAACCAACATGGTCATATTAACGTACTTTATAACCTTTAAATTTATGTCTGTTTCTAAGTCCCTAAAGACAGCCCCGTGATCACATCCTTTTGTATTTGCATTTCACATCAGGGGAAGCTAGTTCATGTGAGCTATATAGATAACATTGTGCTGACGCCCGTGGATTCTAAAAACACAGCACTAATTGGCTAAAATGCAAGTCAATAGATAAAGTCATGTGATCAGGGGCCGTCAGAAGATGCTTAGATACAAGGTAATCACAGAAGTAAAAAGTGTATTAATATAACCATGTCTTCTCTGCAAAAATGGGGAATGGGTAATAAAGGGATTATCAATCTTTTAAAACAATAAAACATTTGTTGACTGTCCATTTAGCTGTACCTAAAAAAAAACAAAAAACTTTTTTGTCCCCCCCACTGAGGACATAATGCATACTTGAAACTGCAGTATGCTAAAATAAATAAATAATCGTTGGATCAGTGTAGCAGCTCATTTGTTTCCCAGACAATAATTGGCCAGTTAAATATTCCTGCTGTGCTCTGTGAGCTTAAACACATAGTTGCATGCAAGCAATGGTGCAATAATAAAATACTCTTAACTCTCAACATATAGAGCATTTTATTTTTACACTTTCATGTCCTCTTGTTTCTCAATATGTAGTACACATCCTCCTTGGGTGTACCTGGAGCTTAAAGATTCAATGTATCACAGAAATCTTTGTTTCTCAGTTACTCCAAAATGTTTATATTGTTTATATTGTTTAAAAAGATAGATAATCCCTTAATTACCCATTCCCCCGTATTGCATAACCAACACAGTTATAGTAATACACTTTTTACCTCTGTGATTACCTTGTATCTAAGCCTCTGCAGACTGTCCTGTTATTTCAGCACTTTTGACAGACTTGCATTTTAGCCAATCAATGCCGACTCATGAATAACTCCACAGGAGTGAGCAGAATATGTGGACACTTATAATTTGCTATTGAGATACAAGTTTAAAACACTGTACACATACACAAACATAAAAAACACACAAACATGCATATACACATTTGAACCCTTCTTATTCAAACACCTTGTCATATACAAGTGTTTCTCAACCACCTCATGACCCCCAACAGGCCAGGTTTTCATTATAGCTGAACCAGTGCACAGGTGAAGTAATCAGTTGATCAGTAAGTAACACCATGGTATCTAACCTGCTCTCACCCATCAGCTGATTATTTCACCTGTGCAGCTATAATATAAACCTGGCCTGTTGGGGATACTTCAGGACCAAGGTTGCAAAACAATGACATAAACCATATCCTTTTAAATCACTGTTAAACAATTTAAAAAAAAAATAAAACGTACACACACATCTATGTATGTGTGTGTGTGTAATACTTAATTTTAATATATTACACGTGTTTTATTATGCACACATTCCAGCCTTAAAGGGACAATTGGAATCCTCGTGGATACATTTCCGTTTTGAATAGAAGTGGATACATTTCAGTTTTGAATAGAAGTATTTTTGTAATATACCTGTATAAGCAAAAAGGCTTCTAATAAAAGCTATAGCTGTTCCAAAAATGTATTTAAGTATGCACCGTGCACCAGCATTTTAAACATGACTAATGATCAGGGAGCCTAAGGTGCTTGTACCATCTGGTAATGGCTCAATTTGTTAATTTGCATAAATAAAAAGAGAGAAGCGCTCAACCTGGGAATGAACATAGCATAATAGCTTGTTCTATGGCTAGTTACCACCCAAGAAGCAGCCTCTTTTTGCTCAACATGTGCCGTTCACAAAGAAGAACTTTCCTGAAGCATATCAGTCTGATCCTGACTTCACAGTACAGACCAGCCCCGAAATACCAGACAATCCCTCTCTGAACGAGAGAAACAACAAAACCCCAGACGTACGTTTCGGCCTATTGTGGGCCTCGTCAGTGAGGTGCAGCCATATCCCTCTAGGCACACTGAGCAACGGGTCCACGTCTCAATTTGTTAATTGTTGACATGATGCAAGCCTCACTTGCTGTCTGAACAGCTGCAGGATTTACAATGCCGGTGCACTAAGAATAGCTATGCTTCACATGCACGTGCAGAGAAAAATGCTAACACTTAAACAGTGATAACTTTTACTAGAAGCATTTTTGCCAATACATGTATATTGTAAATATGTTTCTATTCAAAGATGTAATTCATCTATATCCATTTCAATTTTGAACGGTATGTCCCTTTAACACTTAATTTCAGGTCTCCAATAGCGGAAAATTTTCTAGCTCTTATGTGTTACTACGTTCAAGTGCAAAACATAACGCACCACTGGTAATACGAGGAATAATAGCACACCTGAACTATCTATTGAAAGTATAGGGCACACTAAAAGAACAAAAAAACAACAACAACATCTGCCGCTTTAGAATTACTTAGGCAATAATTGTGTTACAATATGGACTGGCTTAACCATACTCTTTTTCTAGGGTTAAACGTAGTACTACAAATTTTTAGAGGGAGCATACATTTTTAAACAACTTTCCAATTTACATCTATCAATTTTGTGTCATTCTCATGGTATCCTTTGTTGAAGGAATGACTACTGGGAGCTAGCTGAACACAGTCATATATATGCAGCCACCAATCAACAGCTAGCTCCCACCTCCTGAGCCTACCTAGGCATGGTTTTCAACAAATAATTCCAAGAGAACTAAGCAAATTAGATAATAGAAGTAAATCAGAAACAATTTTTAAAATGAAGAAATCATGAAGGAAAAATGTGGGGTTTTATGTCCCTTTAATTCAGCAATAATGAATAGTTTATTTACCATTTTAATATGTCCCTATTTAGATGTATATATTTTAGAATTTAAAACAAAATAATTATGTATTTTTTCTTCCATTATATATGTTGGGAGTTGTTCATCTACCCCTATCAGTCAATAACATTAAAATCTTTATATGTACTGTAGGTCACATGACAAAAATATAATCCAGTTGTGGATTTCATTTCTTTTTCACTTCATTCTTTTTCATCCGACCCTATATTGGATTACAGTTTATATGAGGTTTTATACAGTTGAGATATTCAGCCTCGCTAGAGATGGGATGGTTACCTAGCAACTAGGTGAGGTCACACAAGCTTATAAAAGGAAACGGGTAAATTAAGGACACACTTCGCTTTAACACATTTTGAAAGATCGCACAAACAATAAAGCTTATTCCTGTTAAAAAGGACATGAATGTGACAATGAACAGACATACTGGCAGTGAGATTGTATTAATATATATTCAGTAAAAAAAAAAAAGAGTCTAACAGGCACTGCATAAAACAGAAGCAACTACATTTCATTTATATGAAGAGAAGTTTGCACTCTCTAAATCTTGTTTTTGACATTTTTCCATTCCAAGGCAAGGACCATACACATAACGGAACATTAAAATAGAGAGGAAACACATTCAAGCCTTAGTAATAAAAAAACAAGATTATTTAGAAGCCTACATAATATTTTTTTACTTTTTATAGTCCTTTAGGCCTTCCAGGGAGGTTGTGAATGTTTTTACTGACCGAGTATAATATAATTTTTCATGCTTTCTAGTGGTGTATACAGCTTTATTCTTATATTACATTTTACAGTTAAAGGGACAGTCAAGAAAAAAAAACTTTTATGATTTAAATAGGGCATGCAATTATAAACAACTTTCCAATTTACTTTTATTACCAATTGTGCTTTGTTCTCTTGGTATTCTTAGTTGAAAGCTAAACCTAGGAGGTTCATATGCCAATTTCTTAGACCTTGAAGACCGCCTCTAATCTGACAGCATTTTGACAGTTTTTCACCACTAGAGGGTGTTAGTTCATGTGTTTCACATAGATAACATTGAGCTCAGGCACGTGAAGCTCCTAGGAGTCAGCACTGATTGGCTAAAAATGCAAGTCTGTCAAAAGAACTGAAATAAGGGGGCAGTTTGCAGAGGGTTAGATACAAGGTAATCACAGAGGTAAAAAGTATATTATTATAACTGTGTTGGTTATGCAAAACTGGGGAATGGGTAATAAAGGGATTATCTACCTTTTTAAACAACAACAATTCTCGTGTTTACTGTCCCTTTAAAAAAAAACACAATGCAGTAGAATTACTTATTTAACAAGTACATCACAAAAAGACAATGTAATAGAACTTACTCTGAATTTCAAATAAGCAGTAGATTTATTTTTTCAGACAAAAGTTAATTTTTTCTCTCATTTTCCGGGCCCCTGTATCATGTGACAGACATCAGCCAATCACAGACTAGTATATGTGTACCCTGTGAGTTTGTGCACATGCTCAGTAGGATCTTGTTCCCAAGAAAGTGTGAATAAAAAAAGACTGTGCAAACTTTGATAATGGAAGAAATATAGTCCAGAAAGGAGTGAAATGTACTACACTTTGTTACTAGCCAAGGAAAGTAAGAAAAAATACTGGCAGATTTACTGGAGTTTATGAAAGCACTGTTTTGTGAGTTACATGTAACCACTGGAGAAACCTGTGTTTCTGACTGGCAGCCATGGGGGTATAAAAATACTGTTCTGTGTGTGCTACTCGCAGTCATAGGGGGAGAAAAAGCATGGGTGTGTGGGTGGGTGTTACTGGCAGTCATGGGGGAGTCAAATTACATGTGTGTGTTACTGGCAGCCAAAGAGATAAACTTATTTATTACTTTGTTACTAGCAACCAAGGGGATAAGATCACTGTTTAACTGTGAGAAGCATATATGATTGTGGTTGATGGTGCGGCTTAAAGGGACAGTATACACCAATTTTCATATAACTGCATGTAATAGACACTACTATAAAAGAATAATATGCACAGATACTTATATAAAAATCCAGTATAAAACTTTGAGTAAAGAATACTATGTGACCTTACCACCCATGCCCTGTAAACTACAGGTCATCCAGTATTTTAGTGGGGGCAGCTGGCAACCCTAATTACAGTTGTATCTGGGGTCTCAATGTGGTGTTTCATTACCCAGTCTTGTTATTGATCTAAGATGATGGCTAAATGTTTCATTCTGGCAGATATATGCACCTACAGTGTAGCCAAGTGCCTTGAGAAAATGCTCCCTATTGGAGGTAGACAAGGTCTTCAAATGGATAGAAAGTTACTGATCAGCCACCTCTCTCTTAATTTCCTTACGTTTACTCCCAATCTGCTGTATAATGTCATCAAAATATTAACCCTAACTTATAAAGCCCTTAATGATCTCACTTCATCTAAAATTAGGGTGACCATATTGCCGCTTTAAAAAGGCACACATATGAAAAATACATATGTCAGGGTTCTTATACAAAACATTTATTTAAACAGCCCTGACATATGTATTTTTCATATGTGTGCCTTTGTAAAGCAGCAATATGGTCACCCTATCTATAATTCTCAATTTTTTTCCCCAGATGCTTATTTCTAGCCCCTATGCCTGACTCATAAATAAAAATGTGTAGCTGTCTTTTATAGCTGGCTTCTAAGTTTGATATAAATATGTCAAGGCTTATCAGTGAGCAACAAACGTGTTCAAAAGCATGAAGCCAGCCCAATAATTGTGTCCCTGTGTAGTTGAAAGAGGCAGCATATTGTGTGTGGGCTATGAGAAAACAAGAGAGTTAGAATCACTTCTGAATATGTATTACAGCCAACCAAGTAGCTAAATCAATGCCATGAGTGTAACATAGCAGATCAACCAAAGGGTAAATCACTGGTAGCAAGAATATTTTATTTCTATATTTTATCACCCCATTAACTTGAAGGTTAATATAAATATGTGCATACTGTCAAACACTAGTGAGAAAAGACTAGGTCAATCAAGTGTATGTTCCTGTAAGAGAACATTTATTTAAAGGGGCAGTAAACTGTATAAAAATGTATGAGAAAGTGTTCCTTTAGGTTTATTATTGTACATAAAATAGTTGGTTGTGATCTTTGATGCCACAACCCATTACAATAGGCTGAGCTTACAGAGAAATCATATCTCCTTTTATCACTTTCTGTACATACAAATGCTTCCTTATCATATCTCTGTCTGTATGCCACAGCCCAATTTTCACAGAGAATAATTGAAAATGAACATGTTATTACTTATCACTCCTACATCCCACTAGGTGCTAATCTCCATTAGATTCTCCTCTGAATTCTCTGCAGCTCGCCCTTCGAGAGGCGCACCGGTGAGCTCAAATTTATCAAAAAATGGTGCTTTTCATAAATTTAGCTGGGGGCGAACAATGATAAATTTCTCCATGTGAAATAAGAAGTTCTCCTTATTTATTAGGTAAAAGCACTGTTTTTAGTTCACTTTTTGCACCTATATATATATATATATATATATATATACATATATATATATGTGTGTGTGTGTGTGTGTGTATATATATATATATATATATATATATATATATATATATATATATGTGTGTGTGTGTGTGTATATATATATATATATATATATATATATATATATATGTGTGTGTGTGTGTGTGTGTGTGTGTGTGTGTGTGTGTGTGTGTATATATATATATATGTGTGTGTGTGTGTGTGTGTGTGTGTGTGTATATATATATATATATATATATATGTGTGTGTGTGTGTGTGTGTGTGTATGTATATATATATATATATATATCTCAATATGCGAACATTACAATTGTGTTTTGCATGGGGCAATTCTGCGCCCTATTTGTAACTTATATTGTATATATCATATTTGTGTAATAAATGCGAAATTTTAAATATAAAACACATTTTTGTATTTAACCTAGTAAAAACAATGCCTATACTTCTATAGTGCATATAATATTATTACATTTTTATTGTTGTCTTGGTGTAAAAAAGCATTCCTGAACATACTCAAGAAAAAAAGGTAGTGAATGATTAGTGGTTACACACATTTCTTGCTTGCCATTGACTCACCAGATGTGTCCAGCTCGTTCCCAGTACTGCATTGCTGCTCTATAGCTAACCTTAAAGGGACAATAAACCCAAATTTTTTCTTTCATGATTCAGACAGATAATATAATTTTAAACAACATTCCAATTTACTTCTATTATATAATTTGATTCATTCTTTAGATATCGTTGGTTAACGAAATAGCAATGCACATGGGTGAGCCAATCACATGAGGCAAATATGTGCAGCCACCAATCAGAAGCTACTGAGCCTATCTAGATATGCTTTTCAGGAAAGAATATCAAGAGAATGAAGCAAATTAGATAATAGAAGTAAATTAGAAAGTCGTTTAAAATGGCATTCTCTATCTGAATCATGAAAGAAAAAATGTGGGTTTAATGTCCCTTTAAGTATGTGCAAGAATTAAGGCTGTGACACACTGCAAGCGGAGCGGCGCGCAGCGTGTAGATAAGGATGTGCACACTCAGTGTGTCCTGCCTTTTCATCTCTGAGCCCTCTGCTGCGTCAGGTCGCGTAGCTGAGCGCTCAGAGATGAAATATTTGAACTTCAGAAGCGATGTGACGCGGTACAAAGCAGCTGCTTCGCCTCGCACTGCATCGCTTGCAGTGTGTCACAGCCGTTATACAGACAGGGGTACATTAATAGGGTAAATTTTCACCTTGTAACATGTATTTTATGTCTGTGCATAATAAATGTGAATTTAAAAATGTGTACCATATAACACCTGCTGCTAGCATTAAATAAAACTCCATGATAAACCAGAATAGAAAGAAAACTGATTTCAATGCTGTTCTTCACAGTACTGATGTGCGCGCCATTTGCGAGAGAATTTTGCGTTCACACGAGGTGCATGTAAATGATAAATTTGTGATTGGTCGTATTACACGGCGTAGTCTTAAAAATGTGCATGCAACAGCTAGAATTACACCTTTTTTGACACACGGGTGCGCCTTGGCAAACGTGGATTTGGTAGGAGCATTCTGGAGTCCAATTATTTTTATTTTAGGTGCATTTTCAAATAATAAATAGGGGAATTCATTCTCAGGAGAAAATTAAGGAGAAAATAGAAGAGAACTTCAATGATAAATCTAGTCCTAGGAGTATAATTTCTTCTGCTGGCTATATTTATATAGCTTTTTAATAGCCAATACTTAAGTATAAAAATTTTCAGTAATGGTGGGGATACCAAAAGCAGCTAAATGAAATGTCAAAATAAAGGTAGATGAGCTATTTATTAACACTTTAATACATTCCAGAAGGTAAAATGGATAATTCAGAACAAATTAAAGAGTAACAAACAATGTATTGTCCTACCAAGCCAATATTATTTAGGTTAACCTAAATATTTGATTCTAACTTAGCATCAAAGAACAATCTTAAAGGGACATTATGCACTAGATTTTTCTTTGCATAAATGTTTTGTAGATGATCCATTTATATCGCCTATACAGCTGCTTTTTTTTTTTTTAAGTATAGTTTTGCTTATTTTTAAATAACATTGCGCTGATATTCAGACTTTCAGTTTTAGGAGAATGCTGATGTATACCTACTCCAGTTTGCTGCTGTTTGTGTAGAGAGTCTTTTCATATGAAGTGGAAGGGGGTGGGGGAAATGTTTGCTTTTTTTGCTATAGAACCACTTGCAGTGGGTGTTCCAGCTAACCTTTTCAACAAACCTAAACTGGGAGCTTCTAAGTAAGCTTTTAAACTGTTTTATAATTGATTTTTAGATCAGTATCTGTGCATATTATTCTTTATAGTAGTGTCTATTACTTGCAGTTAAATTAAAATTGGTGTATACCGTTCTTTTAAACTAAATCTCATAATCTAAAACACATTTGTAAGATTCAGTATGTACACAGGTTTACCCAATGTATAGATCCAACTGCTCACAAGCCTAACATTGCTTTGGTTATGATCAGGTTAAATCAAGGAGCAAAATATCACATGCTGTACAGAATTAATTTGCTGATGTTTTCTTCCTATAACTACTCATGATGTACAACTGCCAACATTTAGTAATTAGCGAATGAAGTCACGATCATGAATAAATTACTAGTATTTAGAAAACAATGCTATTTAAATGTTTATATTAGCAAAAATATTTATAATGCAGCATTAATTACAATTTCAGCGGCAGGGCAGATATTTAATAAAATAGAACATTTGTACTAGTATCTCTTTTATTGTTGATAAACAAAATGAAAATAAAAATAAATTTAATCTCCCTTTAAGTTGATGATTTTTTAAAATAGAAAAGGTACTTTAACAGGTGGGCTATGATGGAGGTGAAATTAACCTATCAGAAGAACAAAGGTCAGTCTCTTGATATCCTTTTTTGAAGGAGCAGCAATCCACTACTGGGAGCTAGCTGACCTCATCAGGAGAGCAAATGAGAAGATGCATATATTTGCAGTCACCAATCAGCAGCTAGCTCCCAGTAGTTATTTTCTGCTCCTGAGCCTATCTAGGTATGATTTTCAACAAAGTATACAAGGAAAATAAAGCAAATGAAATAACATTAGCAAACTGGAATTATTTTTTTAAATTGCTTGCTGTATCTGAATCAAAAAAGTTGAACTTTTACCTTACTATCCCTTTAAGTACCGAATTGCAAGAAACCTGCAAACTATATCCATGTTTTAAAAGCAATAAAAGTTGTTACTTTTCTAACATAATATGTAGAGTTTTGCAAATCAAAAACATATCACTTAAAAGTCCAGGTGATTATGATTAACTCTCCTTCTCTAAGACATCATAGCATTCTGCTGCATATTCTCTTGAGACAGTGGAAGAATAATCATGTTCAGAGGCATTTCACAGCAAAAGCAAACAAAATAAATATTTAATGGTAAATTGCAAAGTTGTAATAGCTTTATCAATTACATCTTTTGTAGAAGGGATTGTTCTTTAAAGCTTTTGTAGAAGGGATTGTTCTTTAAAGCTTTTATTGGGCTCCAGAATAGTTATGCAAACACCCGCTAAATTGACAGTACTCTGCCAGATTCTCTGGCAACAAAATGGTTAAGCAAGATTTGTGAGAAAATAGTATATTAGCTGGCTGGCGGATTGAACTCTGCAGGATATTCACTCTTTTTTTTCAGCATCTAAGTTGTGGTTTTTTTCATGCCATCTTGTTTGCACTTAGCTACAGAATAAAGAATTCTGAGAGAGAGCCGTTGTCATAGTAACTCTCTCTGCCCTTTTTTTTTTTTTTTCTTCTCAGAGCGCTCAGACATTTTCGTTTTTTTTTTTCTGAGCTTTTCTTCCTATCTGAACACCTGGTGCCACATTTTACATATTTATTATTTGAAGTCGCTTATTTAAAGACATCTGTACCGTTGTACATTATACAAATCTTGGAGGAATAGGGAAGTAATGCATTAACTTTAATGTATCAAATCAATTCTTTTTACTACACAATAAACATGCTTATTTTAAAATTACAACATGTTGAAGGTTTGCAAAATGTGTTTGTTAAAGGGACAGTCAACACTTCATTTAACATGATTGTATATTGAAAATAAAAAAACGAAGTTGCGCCTGCACTATACCCCTCCCGCCTTGCCGCCTTGCTTCTTTCCTAATCAGCGTCGCTAACCTCTCTAATAACCGGTAAATATGGCAGCCAAACTCCCCCCACCGTTACGTAGCTGCCTTCTTCTTCAACTGATAAGCAAATCGCAAGCGCGTGCAATTTCAGTCCAAGGACTGGATTCTGATTTGCTTATCAGTTGAAGAAGAAGGCAGCTACGTAACGGTGGGGGGAGTTCGGCTGCCATATTTACCGGTTATTAGAGAGGTTAGCAACGCTGATTAGGAAAGAAGCAAGGCGGCAAGGCGGGAGGGGTATAGTGCAGGCGCATCTTTGGTTTTTGATTTTCAATATACAATCATGTTAAATGAAGTGTTGACTGTCCCTTTAAAGGGTGATACAACCAGTAAGTGGTTGTAATGATCCAAAGATATAGTTCCTACAGAGCCAAGCTCCTATGGATGTCAGTGGGCACTAGAAGACATTGAGGTATTATTAATATTATTATCGGTTATTTATAGAGCGCCAACAGATTCCGCAAAGTTATGTCCTCCTGCATACCCCCCAACTGTCCCGATTTTCGCTGGACAATCCCGATTTTAGGGGTCTGTCCCCCTGTCCCGGGTTGCTAGCCATCTGTCCCAATTTTCCCCAGGCATTTAAAAAAAAAAAAAAAAAAAAAAAAAAAATTAAAATTCTGTTGGGCCCATACTAAGAAGCAGCAGGCTTTGCTCTCACAGGGTTAGATACCTGTGGAAAAGGAATGGTGTGTGGGTTAAGCAGGAGTAAGAAGGCTGTATACACTCTGACCACGGGTAATGGTGACCTCTCTAACCTACCTCTGGTAGTGATGATGTCTAACCCCTGTTGATAATACTAGCATGGTATATTAAACTAGCAAAACTAACAGGAAGTTTATCTGTGGTTGCAGCTTATGCCTTAAAACTAATATTGTTACTGGCTGATCAGAAAAAAAACAAACAAAAGGACTTCAGTGATATTTCCCAATAGCATAAAAGCAAAAGAGTATTTTTAGCAGAGGAACATCCATTAAAAAATAATACATACTTTGCAGAAAATGCTTAAAGGGACATGAAACCCAAAAATGTTCTTTCATGATTCAGATAGAGAATACAATTTTAAACAATTTTACAATTTATTTCTATTATTTAATGTGCTTCCTTCTCTTGTTCTTTGATGAAAGGTTTATCTAGACAAGCTCAGGAGCAACAGAGAACCTAGGTCCTAGCTCTTGATTGGTGGCTGCATATATATATATATATATATATATATATATATATATATATTGTGATTGGCTCACCCATGTGTTCCGTTAGAAACCAGTAGTGCATAGCTGATCCTTCAACAAATGATATCAAGAGAATGAAACAGATTAGATAAAATAAGTAAATTAGAAAGTTGTTTAAAATTGTATTCTCTATCTGAATCAAGAAATATTTTTGGGGGGTTTCATGTCCCTTTAACAAAAGAAACTGTGTAAAAAGGGACATCCGTACAAATACTATATTGACATAATTCTTCACTTTTATTGCCTGCAGTCATCAATGTTCTCTTAGTTGTAGATATCACTTTTAATCCAGCCAAATACGATTTATGCACCTCCCTGACATTTTGGAACCCAGGTTGCACTACATGCATCTGAAAGGGAGTTACTGCACATGCGCAAACAGGTCAGCCTCAACATGGCGGCAACCATGACTAGAGGGAGGGGCAGAATAACCTCAATATCTATATAAAATGTATTTAGTGTTTCGTTTCATGATACAGATAGGACTTTTTTTTTTATTAAATTCCAATTTATTTATTTCTATTTTCAAATGTGCTTTGGTCTCTTAATATCCTTTAGTAAAAAGGAAACCGCCAGTCTCATAGGGCTTCAGGAGTGTGCATGTGTTTTCTCATATTTTCACGTCTTTGCTCCCTTTCCGCTGGTGTGGATACTCGCACTGGAAGAGAGTTCATCGCAGTGGCTGAGCGTTTAGACTTTATCCTTATTTCTCGTTTTCCCGTACACTGTGGGCATTATTGCCATAATAGGTTGTTTATATGGGACTACTCAAGATTATGTGCATGTTTTGTCGATTGCCAGGCTTCATCCGCTCAGTTTGTTACGTCTGCTTAGGACTGATTTATACTTTGGTTTCATGTCCAGTAAATAACCAGAACTTTTCTTTGTTGCTAATGTTAAACAACCGGCTGTCAATATGTGATGTCTTAAAATGATGGTAAAGTTTAAATACATTGATTGTCCTAATTTGAAGTGCATACACATATTAGATTAATAGAGCTGTTATAATTTTGAAGAAGTAACTAAGTGTTAATTTGGCTACAAAAATATTCTTGTAATACTCACATTCCCCAGCAGGTCCCTTTTGTCACTCTTTTTTCCTGATATTGATTTGTCCAGTATCCAATCAGAAGCTTAGCCATATGGCTCACTATTTTCATTGTGAATCCATACACGCATGCAAGCACACATCTGGTAATAAGTGTAGAGCGGGTGGGACTGCTCTACACGTAGTGACATTCTATGATTAGATTATTTATCGATTAGCATATATTGTTTACCATCACTTTAACGTTCGCTGTAAAATGCTGACAGTTATAAACTGTAACATTATGCACGTGCTATTTGTATGGTCAATCAACAACGATATGCCAATAACAATAGCTACAGTAAAGCTTCAATCACCATCTTAATAGGATCCCAAGAGACATAGCTCCTAAAATGTATTCATTTTAGATTATTCTACATATAGCTACGTATTTATTCCTACTATTACACCTAAAGTATAGGCTGACCATATTGCCGCTTTAAGAAGGAACACATATGAAAAATACATATGTCAGGGTTCTTATACAAAACATTTCTTTAAACAGCCCTGAAAACAGCCCTGACATATGTATTTTTCATATGTGTCCCTTTTTAAAGCGGCAATATGGTCAGCCTACTAAAGTAAAACATAATGGCTCGTCAATATTCTGACTTGGTTAAAAGTCTTGCTAAAAAAGACACTTTCCAAATTACTTCCATTTTCAAATTTTGCACAGTCTTTTTATAAGCACACTTTCTGGTGAACAAGATCTTACTGAGCATGTGCACAAGCTCACACGGTATACATATACTAGTCTGTGATTGGTCGATGTCTATCACTTGATACAGGGGGCCAGAAAATGGGAGAAAAAAATTAATTTGTCAGAAAAAAAAATCTACTCCTTATTTGAAATTTAGAGTAGGTGTTAAATCATTGTATTTTTATTATGCACTTGTTAATTATGCAATTCTACTGCATTGATTGGTCCTTTAATAAAGCGGGATTAAAATAAATAAATAATAAAACCCTGCTCTAAAACCAATCACTGAAACAGGTATGGGAATTGGCTAATTTCATAAATTAAACAAATACTGGCACTAATTATTTGTATAATTAAAGGTACATGAAACCTAGGTTCTCTGCTGCTCATGAACTTGCCTAGATCAACCTTTCAGCAAATGACAATAAGAGAAGGAAGCAAATGAAATATTAGAAGTAAATTGGAAAGTTGTTTAAAATTGTATTCTCTATCTGAATCATAAAAGAAAAATGTTGGGTTTAATGTACCTTTAAGTTAGTAAACATAATATGGTAGGACACTGCTAATAAATGGTGACAGCCAAAATCAACAGTTGACATAATTAAAAAAAAATCAAAATGGCTTTACAAAATTTCAACAATAACAAAGCTTTATTTCTATATTTATTCTATGTTTTTAGAATTTACTTAAATAAATATCTACCTCCTGGTTCCCAATGGCAACTCTTGTCATACCATAGAGAACATAAATCTCACCCAAAAATAAGGTGACACCAACTGCTTTACACTGATTTATAGTGTACAAAACTTGATCATCATCTGTCTGCCCACAAACAAAATGGAGAAAGCACATTATATACCTCCCCAAAAAAAAGATGGCCGCTGCAATTTTGATTGGGCATATTCCAAAAATTATAGCAGCACCAGGATTTAATCATATCCATTTCCATGTGAAAACCAACCAAGTCAACTGCTAATTCCTTTGTAACTTGGCACGTTATTTCAGTGTTAACAACTACATTCTAAAAATGACATAATTATGTTTGATTATAAACTTTGATGAGTCTGTCCGTCTTCCTCAGCTAACATGCCCTGGCAATCCATTGTTACCTTAATTACCATAAATTCTTATCATATGAGTCACAGAAATGCCTTGTAATGTCATTAAACATGACACTCTATTTCGATTCTCAAATTACACCATAATTTGCTATACTTTGCAAAGTCATTTAGAAAATGCATTACTCAACTGACACCACTCTTATAAATTTTGTCAAATGAAATGCTGACATATGTTATATAAGAAACCTGGCAACAGGTTCCTTTTAGCAGTTACACAGCACAGTTTCCAAAACCCTCAGTTACAAGCCAAGTATAAAAAAAAATCTCTTGAGTAAGATAGCACAAAGTTTATTAATCACTCACAGATTAAATAAATAAAAAGGGGAATGGAACGGCTGCTAATGTCATTAGTAAACCAATATTCTATAGCAGAGCAACTCCCAAATAGACATCAGCGATTTAAAGGGACAGTGGACTACATTTTCACTTCTTTAATGTGTTCCCAATGTGCTATTTCACCTGCTAGAGTTAATTGAATCAATTACAAATGGTGTCTTTAGCTTTATTTCGTCATTTGAAATATCTGCTTTTGTCTTTATCTGTGACAAATACTGAAAATGTCAATACTATAAAAAATATATGTACATGGATATAGAGAAGCTTTGAAGACATAACCAGGAGAAGAAATTACACTCCCAAGTGGGGGTAGGAGAGATAAGTATTAAAATGTTCTTTTAAAATTGTTTTCTATACATATTGGGCTTTGGTATACAGAAAAAGATAAGAAAAGGAGGTGATATGATGATGAGAATTTATCTCCCTGCAAGCTCAGCCCGTTTTAATGGGTTGTGTTTATTAAAGAGCAAAACTAGCTAGTTCATATACAAAAATCAACCTAAAGAAGCCATTTCCCCTACAGTGTATACTCTGCAGCTGGTATAGCAAGTCATTGGAAACACATTACAGTACTTTATCTTTTTAAATAACCTGTGTATTCTCAAAAGGGTATTCATATACAGCAATATTATGTTCTAGTTTCTTAGAGCCTTTTATTATTCCATCAATGCTTGCTTGGTAACTACATGTTAAATTTGTGCAAACACAAAATCCTACTCATGCCAATCCTGAGGACATGGCCGGTCAACCAATCAAGAGTGGCATAAATACATAGCTACCAATCAACAGTTATATCCATATTTTCCTAAAATAGTGAGGGCGGGGAAAGATTCTACTGTGCAGCAGAGCAATCAAGTAGAAAGGTTAACAGGAGTTTGACGCAAGCCCAGCAATAGTTTCAATGTCTGTCCCAAAACACCTAATGGAAATTATACACAATATACACAAAATATTACATATTGTATTATTTGATTCAATACATAAACTGTAAGACATTAACAGATCTGAAATGCAACTAATTAGATATCATTTTACTATTCTGCTTTTCTGATGTTAAAGGGACAGTTTATTCAAAAATGTTCTCCCCTTTAATTTGTTCCCAATTATCCACTTTACCTGCTGGAGTGTATTAAATTGTTTACAAGTATTTCTATTACCCTTATATTGGCATTTGAAATAGTTGATTTAGCCTGTTGTATCCACACCTATCCTGAAAGTTTTTGGCCTTAAGGCCAAACTGTGTAAACACAGACAGCAGAATAAATTACACTCCCAGTGGGTTATATAAGAGATAAGGTAATAAAATGTAAATTTCCCATTATTCTCTCCAAGTATTAGTCTTTGGTTTATGGACAGATACAAGATAAATAAGCATGTATATGTACACAATGTGATAAAGTAATGAGAACTGATTATACTTACAAGCGCAACCCATTTTATTAGGCTGTGGCTTCAAAACACAAAATCAGCTAATTCATATACACAAACCTTAAAAACGAATTTTCATACATTTTATACTAATTATACTAATTGGAAACACATTAAGGGAAAAACAAATTTATAGTATACTGTCCCTTTAAGAGCAGGAGGCGCACAATGTACATTTACACGCGCATACAGATGTGTATTTGTTTTTAAAAATCATAATACTAATAATAATAAAACTCTAGGGACAATTATACAATTGAATAAGAGGCCAAATGCTATTGCTATTCTGGGAAAATCTGAAAGGTTGGTAAGTATGTCTGTCTTGCTTTGTACTATCTCAATTATATTCCTGGTGCACAAGAATAATGTTGTGTTTCAACCCTTTGTAGGGTTAATCAGTTACCAGTAAGCACTTGGCCAACAATAACATGCTGCAACAAATTACCCTTTAAGGGCTCGACAAACCCAGGAGCCAAGAATTTTACCCCTGGCTCCTAACTTATTGGGTTATTCTCCATATATCTATATACAAATACCACTCTCTAGGTCAAGAAATGTTGTCTGGCTCCTAATTATTCTTATTGACGCTTACATTTTAAAGAGATTTGTCGATCCCTACTTTAAGGGATGGGAAGTCAGATAGGTGCCCAGTTTGCGGCGAGCAGGCAACTGACACTGTACTTCCGCTGTCTGCATGTGCTAACTACAGCACAAGCATTGCCTTGAACCCCGCCCCTTTTCTCGCGCAACCGGTCAACTCCAATAAACGTGTTTGTGTTGATTTTGTCATCTGACCGCTGCTTCTCACATGGTGGCAAGAAGGCTTGCAAGAGTGAGCCTGCCCTGTAAGGGCTCCAAAGCAGCATATGTGCATAAAATTTTATCCAGAAAAAAATAGAACTGTTTTCATCACAAAGGGTTAATTTTAGCACAAAAACAGCTTTTTTGATTTATACAAATTTCTATCCATGTTCAATAATAAAGAATAATTTACACCACTATACATATTTATTTATTTTATTAAGTAGTTATTGCATTTCTGCATACTGATTTATAGGAGTTGACATTGCTATTTGTCATAGAGCCAGGAAATCTTTAAAATTACAAATCACCAACCAACACAAGAGAATTTTGTTTCTACTTATTTTGCCGCTGCAAGAAAAAGAAAAAAGAAAGAAGAAAAAAAAAAAAAAAAAAAAAAGAATCTCAGTCTGGTAGGAAAGATCCAATCAGAGTCAAGATGCAAAGAAGCATATGTATGGCGAGCAGAACTATAAAGGGAATGCAGGTTACAATGGAATAAAGATTGAGGCGAGACATAAGGGGAGGGATGACTGCTCTGCTAGACTGTGCGGGTGATGGCAGGAGAGAACCCTGGAGACACTGTGCTAGTCATATAATCTGAGTATTATTGTACACTGCAGTGGAGATTTGTGCCTTGTTTTCCTTAGTATAACCTGATTATAAATTGTCTGAATGCTGCAGCCACCTTCACAATGCATAGCTGGATATAAAGATTAAAGGGACAGTATACACTCATTTTCATATAACTGCATGTAATAGACAGTACTATAAAGAATAAGATGCACAGATACTGATATAAAAATCCAGTATAAAACTGTTTAAAAACTTACTTACAAACTCTGTTTAGCTCTGTTGAAAAGGTTACTGGAAAGCCCACTGCCCCCTTATTTTGCATATGAAAAGACCCTTTACACAAACAGGAGCAAGCTAGAGTAGGTATCCGACGGTATTCTCATACAACTTTGGGGCTTGGTTAGAAGTCTGAAAATCAGAGCAATGTTATTTAAAAATAAGCAAAACTAAACTTTAAAAAAAAAACGATATAAATAGATCATCTACAAAACATTTATGCAAAGAAAAAATTAGTCTATAATGTCCCTTTAAACTGGGTAAGTATAAAGAAAATGTATTTCCCCCCATTTTTAATAGCATCAACCATAAATTAGCAAAAACAAAAATAAATTAAAAACAATATTTACCACAGTAAAAAAGTAGATTATACAACAGTATAAATAGCTATACTAATATTTCTAATGAAGGGAAGTACAGCTATGAAATGCATTACATACACCACCTAGCCTATATTCCTTTAAAGGGAAATTCCGGTCAAAATGTTAATGCACATTGAAATGAAAACATATTTGCAATATATATGTATTGCCAAAAATGTAAAAGTTATCACTGTTTTAGTGTTAACATTGTCTGTGCATGTGAAGCATAGCTAGATATACTCAGTGCACCAGCCTTTTAAATACTGCAGCTGCTCAGAATGCCAGTGGGGCTTGTATCATGTCAGCAATTAACAAATTGAGTCATTACCAGATGGTACAAGCACCTTAGGCTCTCTGAACAACTGCAGTGTTTAAAATGATGGGGCACAGAACAGACTTAAACACACGTTTAAAACATCGATCGCTTTTATTAGAAGCATTTTTACGAATACATCTCTATTACAAAAATGCTTCTATTCAAAACTGAAATGCATCAATGTGGATTCCAATTTTGGCTGGAATGTCCCTTTTAGAGCTTATACCAAAAATGTTTATATTGTGCAACTTACATTTAAATAAATCAAGACGATATGGCCTAGCTTTCCCAAGGAAAAAGGTTGGAAAAAGGAACTTATTCATCATTGAAAAA
Organism: Bombina bombina; assembly: GCF_027579735.1. Lineage (NCBI taxonomy): Eukaryota > Metazoa > Chordata > Amphibia > Anura > Bombinatoridae > Bombina > Bombina bombina. The sequence continues at coordinate 96,698,580 of NC_069507.1, forward strand.
AAGGATGTTTTCTGCCTCCCTACCACATAAAATTTCACAGGATTATTATTATTTTTTTTTTTTTACTTTAGAGCATAATATCAACAGCAGAACAGGACTAACCTGAGAATAATTCATATTATCTACAGCTGTCTATAGCACTGGTTATTCTTCATCTCAGGCTTTACAAATAGGTGTTCTGTATATACACACACTTCTATTGCAAGAACCCAGATGTTTTTGTGCCGTATTCTAATTATATGTCTATCAGTGTGACATTCCTCAGGCAGGTGAAGTGTGACAGCTGAGAGCACAGTGAGCTACCAGAGTCACTATATAAAGCACTGGAGTGGAACAAGGGAACTGATACTTACTGACAGTCATTGTATAGGTTAGCTACCCTTCCACTCTGCATAGTGATTTTCACTACTTCTGCTACAGCTCTTTATCATTGCAAAAAGGATAATTTCTGCCTCCCCACCGCATCAAATTTCACAGAGGGCGCAGGGTCGCCCTCCTTTTGTATCATCAAGTCTAATTGTATTGTACTGTATACATGATCACATATGCAGGGCTCAACAAACCCTTAAAGGGACAGTCAACTGCAAATGTTTCATTGTTTAAAAAGATAAATAATCCCTTTATTACCCATTCCCCAGTTTTGCCTAACCAACATGGTTATAGTAATATACTTTTACCTCTGTGATTACCTTGTATCGAAGCCTCTTTTGTCAGCCCCCTGATCACATGGCTATTTATTTATTTAATATCTATTGACTTGCATTTTAGCCAATTAGTGCAGTGTCATCCACAACCCACGGGCATGAGCACAATGTTATCTATATGGCCCACATGAGCTAGCAGTCTCCCTGTTGTGTAAAGCAAATTAAAAAAGCATGTGATAAGAGGGTGTAGTGGCTTAGAAACAGGCAGAAATTTAGAGGTTTCAATGTTATAAAGTATATTAATATAGTCACCAATCAGCAAGCGCTACTCAGGTGTTGAACCAAAAATGGGTCAGCTCCTAAGCTTACATTCTTGCTTTTCAAATAAAGATACCAAAAGAACAAAGAAAAATTGATAATAGGAGTAAATTAGAAAGTTTCTTAAAATTGCATGTTCTATCTGAAACATGAAATAAAAAAATGGGTTTAATATCCATTAGGATAAATTACATTTTGGTTTAATGCCTCTTTACTTGTTCCTTTTTTACAGTCTTTACATCACCCAGGGAGAAATCGAGAAGCTAGAAGATGTCACCAGTAAGTATTAGGTCATTCAGTACATGTAACCCTACTAAAGTGAGCATTTTAATATACATCACTACCCATTAACGATCCTGTCCCCTCTACTGTCTTTTCACCACCTCCTGCAAAACATTAGTCACCGTATGGGCCATAGGTTCCAACCATAATAACTATTATATAGAACACAAACAATAAACAGCTACCATTTCTATAATACACAGAGTAGAGGCACAATAGGACCCAGGTTAGGTTTAGAAAGCCAACAAGTCCTACCATAGAGTTTCCAGAGGGCTAATCGCTAGTTCAGCATAGAAATTCAGAATTAAATATTTACAAAACTTACGTAGTTTTAACCATGGAAAAGTGTAATGCAATATGTGTAATGGGGGGCTTTGAGTTTGTAGTTAAAGACAGTCTAAAACTATATGGGAAGCAAATTGTAGGTCTCTAACTGGATATTGCAAGACTCAACCTCATAACAAAGATCATGCTAAATAGCAAAAAAAAAATCAACCATAGAATTCACCATGAACAACTGTTTTGCTTTTAAACAAGAGATCAAGTCTACAATACTACAATGATTATTTGAATAAAATACAAATAATAACCAAACTTTCAGAAACCTATATTTATTTTGCAGCACAGCAAGAACACAGACCTTGTCCATCAATTTGTGAAATATTATACCAACCAATCAGAACATCTACTGTAACAGTTTGAATGATGTAGTAGTCTATTGAGTAAGGAAACCAAAATTACCCTTAATGTAAGATTATCCACTTCTGCACCTGCTTATGAACTGTTGGAGATGGATAACTTTTCTGTGCTATGTGGTTAGCATGCATATTTAACCACAAGACAGACATTTTAGATCTTTTATAACAATTCAAAAGACACTAAACTAAAATAATTAATGTTATGCCTATGGAGGAGGATTATTTTTAAAAAAAATGTTAAAAACTGTTTCAATTAAAAAAAAAAAAAAAAAAGTAAGGTATTAATTTTCATTTTGAAACTAACAAGAAATGTTGTAGGGTAGAGAAGCTCACTAGACAATAAGCAAAACTCCCACAACTATAGCAGGAGTCTGGGGAAATTCCAATTTACTTTTGTTATCAAATTTGCTTTGATCTCTTGGTTTCTTTTATTAATGAGTAAAACTAGGTAGGCTCATAAGAGCTCAGGAGTGTACACAAGTCCTTTAGTACTGTATGGCAGCAGTGTTTTGCAACATTATGTGTAGCTTAGTTATACAATGTTGCAAAACACAAGGAGGTTCATATGCTAATTTCTTAGACCTTGAAAGCCGCTTCTGCATTTGACAGTTTTTCACCACTAGAGGGTGTTAGTTCATGTGTTTCATATAGATAACATTGAGCTCATGCACGTGAATTTACCGAGGAGTGAGCACTGATTGACTAAAATGCAAGTCTGTAACAAGAACTGAAGTAAGAGGGCAGTCTGCAGGGGCTTAGATACAAGGTAATCACAGAGGTAAAACTTGTATAATTATAACTGTGTTGGTTATGCAAAACTGGGGAATAGGTAATTAAGGGATTATCTATCTTTTAAAACAACAATAATTATGGTGCTGACTATCCCTTTAAGTTGGTCTATGGTAGCAGCCATCTTTGTTAATATACTTGATACTAATCAAATGTGTACACAGTCCTTTCTCAGTTCCCACGGGAATAGGGCCCTCAATCCCTCCTGTATGTGTTTGTAAATTTTGTCCTGTATCTTACAAGTCTTGTATTGTTTTATCTAAATGAATTGTATCCATGGACAGCGCTGCGGAATATGTTGGCGCTTCATAAATAAAGTATAATAATAATAATAATAATAATAAACAATTCTTTCTATTTCCCTACAGTTGCTGGATTATGTTTATACCTGGGAATGCAGTGGGGGTGGGGCATGTAAGGAAGACAACATTTTGCAGCATGCCATAAAAGAAACCTACCTACAGAATGCTTTTCAACAATGAAAACAAAGGAAAAACACAAGTAAAAAATATGCATAAAAACAATGTTTTTTAATAAAAAATGTAGAAAAGGTATGTTTACAAAATGATGTTTCAGTAGAGATTATAGCGATACCTTTAATAAAAAAAATAAAAAATAAAAAGCATTTTATAATGGGAGCCTTGGTTTAAAAACTATGATTAAGTGTTTTAACCCTTGTAAATAAACATCTCCTAATGTATTCATCTGTTTTATTTAATATTGTACTTTAGATCATATTTAGAGATTATATATATATATATGTGGTGCTTTCTTCTGTTGCTACACAGGTAGTTGAGCTGTTGAGGGACCTACGGCTGAATCTATGTGTGTGTGTGTGTGTGTGTATAGATAGATAGATAGATAGATAGATAGATAGATAGATATAGATAGATGATAAATAGATAGATGATAGAGATAGATAGAGATAAACAGAGATAGAGATAGATAGATAGATAGATAGATAGATAGATTATAGATAGGACAGACAGATGATAGATGATAGATAGATAATAGATAGATATTGATAGATTGGACAGACATATGATAGATAGATAATAGATTATAAATAGATAGATGAAATAGACAGATACTATAGATAGATTTATATATTGCCTTCAGAGTGTTTATATACAACAAATATACATACGTAACATACTACACACACACACATATATATATATATATATATATCTATATATATACACATACATACATACATACATACATACATACACACACACACAGATGGGTGATTTTATATGATTTCAAAATATGAACACGCTAAACCCAACAAAACAACAAAATAAGCATTACATGGATATAAAAGTACAAAAAGAAAATGCTCTATGTTTGAGTACTTTATTACTGCACTATTGTTTACATATAACTATGTATTTAAACCCTGTAAATGGTTAAACAGATAGTTGAAGTACATTCCAGAGCAGCAATGCACTATTGGGGGCTAGTTGAAGACATGTTGTAAGCCCATGACAAGAAGGATATAAATATGTAGCCACCAATCACCAGCTAGCTCCCAGTGGTGTTTTTTAGGTGCTTAAGATTAACTAAATCTAATCAACTATTTATTGATTAAACTAATTTTGATAACAGAAGTAAAATGCCTTATACAAAATTGTCTGCTCATTCTGAATCACAAAAGTTTAATGTTGACTTTCATGACTTTAATATTGTTGAAACATTGGCGTCGGGTGTCTGGAGTGACTCTGCGGTTCTAAATTAAAAAAAAACGTGTTTCGGCTAATAACTAACCTTTCTCAATGTTAAATTGTCAGTCTGCAAATGAAAACACCCGAGAATAGCCACACTATACTTGCTGCCTAATATACAAACACCCGAGAATAGCCATACTATACTTGCTGCCTAATATACAAACACCCGAGAATAGCCATACTATACTTGCTGCCTAATATACAAACACCCGAGAATAGCCACACTATACTTGCTGCCTAATATACAAACACCCGAGAATAGCCATACTATACTTGCTGCCTAATATACAAACACCCGAGAATAGCCACACTATACTTGCTGCCTAATATACAAACACCCGAGAATAGCCACACTATACTTGCTGCCTAATATACAAACACCCGAGAATAGCCATACTATACTTGCTGCCTAATATACAAACACCCGAGAATAGCCACACTTTACTTGCTGCCTAATATACAAACACCCGAGAATAGCCACACTATACTTGCTGCCTAATATACAAACACCCGAGAATAGCCACACTTTACTTGCTGCCTAATATACAAACACCCGAGAATAGCCACACTATACTTGCTGCCTAAGATACAAACACCCGAGAATAGCCACACTATACTTGCTGCCTAATATACAAACACCCGAGAATAGCCACACTATACTTGCTGCCTAATATACAAACACCCGAGAATAGCCACACTATACTTGCTGCCTAATATACAAACACCCGAGAATAGCCATACTATACTTGCTGCCTAATATACAAACACCCGAGAATAGCCACACTATACTTGCTGCCTAATATACAAACACCCGAGAATAGCCATACTATACTTGCTGCCTAATATACAAACACCCGAGAATAGCCATACTATACTTGCTGCCTAATATACAAACACCCGAGAATAGCCATACTATACTTGCTGCCTAATATACAAACACCCGAGAATAGCCATACTATACTTGCTGCCTAATATACAAACACCCGAGAATAGCCACACTATACTTACTGCCTAATATACAAACACCCGAGAATAGCCACACTATACTTGCTGCCTAATATACAAACACCCGAGAATAGCCACACTTTACTTGCTGCCTAATATACAAACACCCGAGAATAGCCACACTATACTTGCTGCCTAATATACAAACACCCGAGAATAGCCACACTATACTTGCTGTCTAATATACAAACACCCGAGAATAGCCACACTATACTTGCTGCCTAAGTCGTACAAACACCCGAGAATAGCCACACTATACTTGCTGCCTAAGTCGTACAAACACCCGAGAATAGCCACACTATACTTGCTGCCTAAGTCGTACAAACACCCGAGAATAGCCACACTATACTTGCTGCCTAAGTCGTACAAACACCCGAGAATAGCCATACTTTACTTGCTGCCTAATATACAAACACCCGAGAATAGCCACACTTTACTTGCTGCCTAAGTCGTACAAACACCCGAGAATAGCCACACTTTACTTGCTGCCTAATATACAAACACCAGAGAATAGCCACACTATACTTGCTGCCTAATATACAAACACCCGAGAATAGCCACACTTTACTTGCTGCCTAAGTCGTACAAACACCCGAGAATAGCCACACTATACTTGCTGCCTAATATACAAACACCCGAGAATAGCCACACTTTACTTGCTGCCTAATATACAAACACCCGAGAATAGCCATACTATACTTGCTGCCTAATATACAAACACCCGAGAATAGCCATACTATACTTGCTGCCTAAGATACAAACACCCGAGAATAGCCACACTATACTTGCTGCCTAAGATACAAACACCCGAGAATAGCCACACTTTACTTGCTGCCTAATATACAAACACCCGAGAATAGCCACACTATACTTGCTGCCTAATATACAAACACCCGAGAATAGCCATACTATACTTGCTGCCTAAGATACAAACACCCGAGAATAGCCACACTATACTTGCTGCCTAAGATACAAACACCCGAGAATAGCCACACTTTACTTGCTGCCTAATATACAAACACCCGAGAATAGCCACACTATACTTGCTGCCTAAGTCGTACAAACACCCGAGAATAGCCACACTATACTTGCTGCCTAAGATACAAACACCCGAGAATAGCCACACTATACTTGCTGCCTAATATACAAACACCCGAGAATAGCCACACTTTACTTGCTGCCTAATATACAAACACCCGAGAATAGCCACACTTTACTTGCTGCCTAATATACAAACACCCGAGAATAGCCACACTTTACTTGCTGCCTAATATACAAACACCCGAGAATAGCCACACTTTACTTGCTGCCTAATATACAAACACCCGAGAATAGCCACACTTTACTTGCTGCCTAATATACAAACACCCGAGAATAGCCACACTTTACTTGCTGCCTAATATACAAACACCCGAGAATAGCCACACTATACTTGCTGCCTAATATACAAACACCCGAGAATAGCCACACTTTACTTGCTGCCTAATATACAAACACCCGAGAATAGCCACACTTTACTTGCTGCCTAATATACAAACACCCGAGAATAGCCACACTTTACTTGCTGCCTAAGATACAAACACCCGAGAATAGCCACACTATACTTGCTGCCTAAGATACAAACACCCGAGAATAGCCACACTTTACTTGCTGCCTAATATACAAACACCAGAGAATAGCCACACTATACTTGCTGCCTAATATACAAACACCCGAGAATAGCCATACTATACTTGCTGCCTAATATACAAACACCCGAGAATAGCCACACTATACTTGCTGCCTAATATACAAACACCCGAGAATAGCCACACTATACTTGCTGCCTAAGATACAAACACCCGAGAATAGCCACACTATACTTGCTGCCTAATATACAAACACCCGAGAATAGCCATACTATACTTGCTGCCTAATATACAAACACCCGAGAATAGCCACACTATACTTGCTGCCTAATATACAAACACCCGAGAATAGCCACACTATACTTGCTGCCTAATATACAAACACCCGAGAATAACCACACTATACTTGCTGCCTAATATACAAACACCCGAGAATAGCCATACTATACTTGCTGTCTAATATACAAACACCCGAGAATAGCCATACTATACTTGCTGCCTAATATACAAACACCAGAGAATAGCCACACTATACTTGCTGCCTAATATACAAACACCCGAGAATAGCCACACTTTACTTGCTGCCTAATATACAAACACCCGAGAATAGCCACACTATACTTGCTGCCTAAGTCGTACAAACACCCGAGAATAGCCACACTATACTTGCTGCCTAATATACAAACACCCGAGAATAGCCACACTATACTTGCTGCCTAATATACAAACACCCGAGAATAGCCACACTTTACTTGCTGCCTAATATACAAACACCCGAGAATAGCCACACTTTACTTGCTGCCTAATATACAAACACCCGAGAATAGCCACACTATACTTGCTGCCTAATATACAAACACCCGAGAATAGCCACACTTTACTTGCTGCCTAATATACAAACACCCGAGAATAGCCACACTATACTTGCTGTCTAATATACAAACACCCGAGAATAACCACACTATACTTGCTGCCTAATATACAAACACCCGAGAATAGCCACACTATACTTGCTGCCTAATATACAAACACCCGAGAATAGCCACACTTTACTTGCTGCCTAAGTCGTACAAACACCCGAGAATAGCCACACTATACTTGCTGCCTAATATACAAACACCAGAGAATAGCCACACTATACTTGCTGCCTAATATACAAACACCCGAGAATAGCCACACTATACTTGCTGCCTAATATACAAACACCCGAGAATAGCCACACTTTACTTGCTGCCTAATATACAAACACCCGAGAATAGCCATACTATACTTGCTGCCTAATATACAAACACCCGAGAATAGCCACACTATACTTGCTGCCTAATATACAAACACCCGAGAATAGCCATACTTTACTTGCTGCCTAATATACAAACACCCGAGAATAGCCACACTATACTTGCTGCCTAAGTCGTACAAACACCCGAGAATAGCCACACTATACTTGCTGCCTAATATACAAACACCCGAGAATAGCCACACTATACTTGCTGCCTAAGTCGTACAAACACCCGAGAATAGCCACACTTTACTTGCTGCCTAATATACAAACACCCGAGAATAGCCACACTATACTTGCTGCCTAATATACAAACACCCGAGAATAGCCACACTATACTTGCTGCCTAATATACAAACACCCGAGAATAGCCACACTTTACTTGCTGCCTAATATACAAACACCCGAGAATAGCCATACTATACTTGCTGCCTAATATACAAACACCCGAGAATAGCCACACTATACTTGCTGCCTAATATACAAACACCCGAGAATAGCCACACTATACTTGCTGCCTAAGATACAAACACCCGAGAATAGCCACACTATACTTGCTGCCTAATATACAAACACCCGAGAATAGCCACACTATACTTGCTGCCTAATATACAAACACCCGAGAATAGCCACACTATACTTGCTGCCTAATATACAAACACCCGAGAATAGCCACACTTTACTTGCTGCCTAATATACAAACACCCGAGTATAGCCATACTATACTTGCTGCCTAATATACAAACACCCGAGAATAGCCATACTATACTTGCTGCCTAATATACAAACACCCGAGAATAGCCATACTATACTTGCTGCCTAATATACAAACACCCGAGAATAGCCACACTATACTTGCTGCCTAATATACAAACACCCGAGAATAGCCATACTATACTTGCTGCCTAATATACAAACACCCGAGAATAGCCACACTATACTTGCTGCCTAATATACAAACACCCGAGAATAGCCACACTATACTTGCTGCCTAAGATACACAAAAACATGTTTAAACCACCTGGGAGACCTATTGTATCAGGCATTGGCTCCCTAACAGAGAAGGCAAGCAAGTATGTGGATGCAAGATTAAGATATATTGTAGAATCACTCCTGTCCTATACCAGGGATACTATGCATATTCTCAATAAAATTAATGAAATCAATATCGACATGGATTCCCTTTTAGTAACTTGCGATGTAGAATCACTCTATACTAGCATAAAAACAGAATGGGGATGTAAAGCGATTTCATACTTCCTAGCTAAGGACACCAATATGACAAAGGAAGTTAAAGAATTTTTGATAAATATGCTAGACTTCATACTTACTCACAATTACTTTGAATTCAATGGCAAATTCTACTTGCAAACTTGTGGTATGGCCATGGGCACATCATGTGCCCCTACATACGCAAATATATATCTGGGCTGGTGGGAAGAGACTGTGGTATTCCATGACAGTCTTAAACATCTTACTAAACACATATCCCACTGGTCCAGATATATAGATGACATATTTTTCATATGGAAAGGCCCAGAAAACCTTTTGTTAGATTTCATTAATATTCTAAATGAGAATCCATTTGGATTATATCTTACATCCAGAACAGATAAGTCCCATGTTGAGTTCTTAGATCTCAACATCCAGAAGTTTGACACTAAAATAGAGATGGATGCATATAGGAAACCCACAGCGACCAACAATATACTCCACGCAAGCAGCCATCATCACCCCTCTACAATAAAAGGTTTACCGATGGGTGAATATATACGTCTAAGGATAAACTGCAGTACTATTGAGAATTTCAAAAGAGCTGCTAGGGATCTGAGACACAGACTACTGGGAAGAGGCTATTCTAGGAAATTATTGGCAAAAGCATACAACAGAACATTACAAAAAGATAGGAATGAGTTATTGACTCCAAAGGTAAAAGGATCAAGCACCCCCCTTAGGTTTATATCTACTTATTCACCTGAAAGCAATAAGATTACCAATATTTTAAATAAGCATTGGCATGTCCTTACAACAGACGAACTACTTAAGTCATTATTACCACATAGACCCTTAGTTACGTATAGAAGGGCTAATAATATCAATGACACACTTGTAACAAGTCACTTTGACAGGAACGCGAAGAAAGCGCCTATATATAAAGGATCTATCGCTTGCGGGAATTGTGAAGTGTGTGAGCATATGGTTAAAAAACAAAAAGTAGGAGACAGATTTGGAAATACGTGGATTATCAAAGAGCATATGTAACCTATATTATGTAGGTATGACTACACGCAGCCTGGGGACACGTATGACGGAACATCTGAGTAACATAAGGACAGCCCGTAGGGATGTAGAAAATAAGAAACAAATCACGAGTGTAGCCAAACACTTACTATATTCCCATAACGGGAATACCAATGCTTTGAAATGTTGGGGCTTAGAAAGATTAAAACCAAGTATAAGAGGGGGTGAGACTGAACAAAGACTTTTGAGAATGGAAAATAAATGGGTATTCATGAACAGCGTCATGCCTTATGGTATGAACGAGTTCAATATTTATTGGGTATATATTTAAGCAATTTCTCACTGTATCAATCAGATCCTAAGTATTTATTGACAGTGGTCCAAGCATAATTTTACTATGATTGTGTGTCTTATTATTAGGAAGGATTTTCACATTGTAACGTTTTTAAGACATTTTATCTGTATAGACCACATGTAAAGTAATGCTCCCATCCTGTACACTCTAGGAGATTATTCTCACAGAGTGTTTCAGGGAAAATTCGTAACTTTACCCTTTTTGCGACATTATAATACACAAAAAATTATTAAAAATTTATTATAAAAGTTTTTCCTTTATCTTATTTGATGGTGAGAGTACATTTGTTAAAGTTAAAAGTACAGCAGTGGCATATGTAATCTTGACTACCACTATTGTATATTACCACAAAACAAGAGTATACATAAGTACAATTGTTATAGGTTATAATCATACTGTAATAACCAAAACAGATGCAAATAATATTTTTATTGCTTATAAATACTTAGAACCAATAGTATCTGTTAATGAGTGCAAATGATCTATAGAATGAATGACAAGCTAGTTCAGTCTTTGGTATATACATGATAGGAGACTGATATTGTTATCATACAATCATATATATTAGTCTGTGATGGAATAACCAATATTATCTGGTCTTTTATGTGATTGCTAGGCTTGTACTATACAATCGTTTTATCTGGTTATAAGGATTCAACAAGAATTTTATAAATGTGTAGAAAGTTATAGTCCATTTATTTGTTTATTGGGATATACATAACATCACATTATTTTTCTTTATGAAATCCTAATTTTTGCCAGTATTTCAGTATATTACTTTTACACATGCCGAAGCATATCATGAACAATCCCCTTATTCAATCACTATACAGTTTAAAACCATTACAATTGTACAAGGCATTATAATAATAATTTTTCTACGTACAGTCTCTACATATTTGTAAACCCCCACTTGTAATATTATATATTGATCTGTATAACTACATGACGTAAACTTAAAGTAAGTGTCATGTTATCAACGAGCATAATTGTGAGAAACTTGCAAACTGCAGAAATAAAATACACAGAATATGGTAACGCTGTTCCAGATCTTGCAGAATGACAATTGTATCAGAAGCTATGATAGTATTAGCTGGTAATTATACTGAGCCACCGTAATAGTCTATCATATAGACAGATCTGTTCACAACACTGCAGGTACATATATCCAATCAGAGAGCAAGTTACTCTTACTCACATCCTAGTTATCCATTCACAGAGCTTCAAAGAATAAGAATAATGATCCACAGTCTCCTAGTGGTTGAATAGGAGGTGTGGCACTCACAAGCACATCTGATTGGTTATTTGGAATGTTATGTGAGTTTAAAATACCGCGTATCTCTGTGCCTCGGCTTATTCATTTGCAGACTGACAATTTAACATTGAGAAAGGCTAGTTATTAGCCGAAACGCGTTTGTTTTAATTTAGAACCGCAGAGTCACTCCAGACACCTGACGCCGATGTTTTCTGTTATCGGCCAGGAAACAGAAGAGTGACTCACGGTACTCTTAGTTGCACAGTTTGTTTTGCTTTGTTGTGTGGGTATTTTTGGGATGTATTTAGGGATGTTTATCCCATTTTAATTATAATTATTAAAGTATTATTTTTAATTCTTGACCAATACAATAGTAAGTATGAGTGCTATTTAAACCCCTATCTTTTCTTTCTCTCCAACCCAAAATTAATATATTTAAAGGGGTAGCACCGGAACCTAATGTGGGTTCTTTTTCTTACTCTAATTACAACGGAGTGCCAGTTTATTTTCCTTTCTATTTTAATATTGTTGACCCATCATGTAACACCACAAGCTAATTTATATATTTGTATTTCCATCAATGTGAGTCACAATAAAATAGAGAAGGTTGATAATGTGCTTCTTAAAGGACCACTCAATACAAAAGAACTGCATAATTAACCAGTGAATAATAGAAAGACAATGCAATGACATGTATTTTGAATTTAAAATAAGCAGTAAAAGAAATTCTGTCAAATTTTTTCTCTCTCCCATTTTTCGGCCCCCTGAATCATGTGACAGGCATCAGCCAATCATAGACTAGTGGTGAGCTTGTGCACATGCTCAGTAGGAGCTTGTTTCCCAGAAAGTGTGAATATAAAAAGACAGTGATAATGAATATAAAAAGACATTGATAATGAATATAAAAAGACAGCGATAATGAAAACAAATTGGAAAGTTTGCATGCTCTTTCTGAAACATAATAGTTCATTTTGACTTGAGTGTCCCTTTAAGAGACAAATATCAAAGTAAAATGAGCCTTCACTGAGTAAAAAACATAATTTATGCTTACCTGATAAATTCCTTTCTTCTGTTGTGTGATCAGTCCACGGGTCATCATTACTTCTGGGATATAACTCCTCCCCAACAGGAAATGCAAGAGGATTCACCCAGCAGAGCTGCATATAGCTCCTCCCCTCCACGTCAGTCCCAGTCATTCGACCAAGAATCAACGAGAAAGGAGTAATCAAGGGTGAAGTGGTGACTGGAGTATAATTTAAAAGATATTTACCTGCCTTAAAACAGGGCGGGCCGTGGACTGATCACACAACAGAAGAAAGGAATTTATCAGGTAAGCATAAATTATGTTTTCTTCTGTTATGTGTGATCAGTCCACGGGTCATCATTACTTCTGGGATACCAATACCAAAGCAAAAGTACACGGATGACGGGAGGGATAGGCAGGCTCATTATATAGAAGGAACCACTGCCTGAAGAACCTTTCTCCCAAAAATAGCCTCCGAAGAAGCAAAAGTGTCAAATTTGTAAAATTTGGAAAAAGTATGAAGCGAAGACCAAGTTGCAGCCTTGCAAATCTGTTCAACAGAGGCCTCATTCTTAAAGGCCCAAGTGGAAGCCACAGCTCTAGTGGAGTGAGCTGTAATTCTTTCAGGAGGCTGCTGACCAGCAGTCTCATAGGCTAAACGTATTATGCTACGAAGCCAAAAAGAGAGAGAGGTAGCAGAAGCTTTTTGACCTCTCCTCTGTCCAGAATAAACGACAAACAGGGAAGAAGTTTGGCGAAAATCTTTAGTTGCCTGCAAGTAGAACTTGAGGGCACGAACTACATCCAGATTGTGTAGAAGACGTTCCTTCTTTGAAGAAGGATTTGGACACAAGGATGGAACAACAATCTCTTGATTGATATTCCTGTTAGTGACCACCTTAGGTAAGAACCCAGGTTTAGTACGCAGAACTACCTTGTCTGAGTGAAAAATCAGATAAGGAGAATCACAATGTAAGGCTGATAACTCAGAGACTCTTCGAGCCGAGGAAATAGCCATTAAAAACAGAACTTTCCAAGATAACAATTTTATATCAATGGAATGAAGGGGTTCAAATGGAACACCCTGTAAAACGTTAAGAACTAAGTTTAAACTCCATGGCGGAGCAACAGCTTTAAACACAGGCTTGATCCTAGCTAAAGCCTGACAAAAAGCCTGGACGTCTGGATTTTCTGACAGACGCCTGTGTAACAAGATGGACAGAGCTGAAATCTGTCCCTTTAATGAACTAGCTGATAAACCCTTTTCTAACCCTTCTTGTAGAAAAGACAATATCCTAGAGATCCTAACCTTACTCCAGGAGTAATGTTTGGATTCGCACCAGTATAGGTATTTACGCCATATTTTATGGTAAATCTTTCTGGTAACAGGCTTCCTAGCCTGTATCAGGGTATCAATAACCGACTCAGAAAAACCACGTTTTGATAAAATCAAACGTTCAATTTCCAAGCAGTCAGCTTCAGAGAAGTTAGATTTTGATGTTTGAATGGACCCTGTATCAGAAGGTCCTGTCTTAGAGGTAGAGACCAAGGCGGACAGGATGACATGTCCACTAGATCTGCATACCAAGTCCTGCGTGGCCATGCAGGCGCTATTAGAATCACTGATGCTCTCTCCTGTTTGATTTTGGCAATCAATCGAGGAAGCAGCGGAAAGGGTGGAAACACATAAGCCATCCCGAAGTTCCAAGGTGCTGTCAAAGCATCTATCAGAACCGCTCCCGGATCCCTGGATCTGGACCCGTAGCGAGGAAGTTTGGCGTTCTGGCGAGACGCCATGAGATCTATCTCTGGTTTGCCCCAACGTCGAAGTATTTGGGCAAAGACCTCCGGATGAAGTTCCCACTCCCCCGGATGAAAAGTCTGGCGACTCAAGAAATCCGCCTCCCAGTTCTCCACTCCCGGGATGTGGATTGCTGACAGGTGGCAAGAGTGAGACTCTGCCCAGCGAATTATCTTTGATACTTCCACCATTGCTAGGGAGCTTCTTGTCCCTCCCTGATGGTTGATGTAAGCTACAGTCGTGATGTTGTCCGACTGAAACCTGATGAACCCCCGAGTTGTTAATTGGGGCCAAGCTAGAAGGGCATTGAGAACTGCTCTCAATTCCAGAATGTTTATTGGAAGGAGACTCTCCTCCTGATTCCATAGTCCCTGAGCCTTCAGAGAATTCCAGACAGCGCCCCAACCTAGTAGGCTGGCGTCTGTTGTTACAATTGTCCAGTCTGGTCTGCTGAATGGCATCCCCCTGGACAGGTGTGGCCGATGAAGCCACCATAGAAGAGAATTTCTGGTCTCTTGATTCAGATTCAGAGTAGGGGACAAATCTGAGTAATCCCCATTCCACTGACTTAGCATGCATAATTGCAGAGGTCTGAGGTGTAGGCGTGCAAAAGGTACTATGTCCATTGCCGCTACCATTAAGCCGATCACCTCCATGCATTGAGCTACTGACGGGTGTTGAATGGAATGAAGGACACGGCATGCATTTTGAAGCTTTGTTAACCTGTCCTCTGTCAGGTAAATCTTCATTTCTACAGAATCTATAAGAGTCCCCAAGAATGGAACTCTTGTGAGAGGAAAAAGAGAACTCTTCTTTTCGTTCACTTTCCATCCATGCGACCTTAGAAATGCCAGAACTAACTCTGTATGAGACTTGGCAGTTTGAAAGCTTGAAGCTTGTATTAGAATGTCGTCTAGGTATGGAGCTACCGAAATCCCTCGCGGTCTTAGTACCGCCAGAAGGGCACCCAGAACCTTTGTGAAGATTCTTGGAGCCGTAGCCAATCCGAATGGAAGAGCTACAAACTGGTAGTGCCTGTCTAAGAAGGCAAACCTTAGATACCGGTGATGATCTTTGTGGATCGGTATGTGAAGGTAAGCATCCTTTAAATCCACTGTGGTCATGTACTGACCCTCTTGGATCATGGGTAAGATTGTCCGAATAGTTTCCATTTTGAACGATGGAACTCTTAGGAATTTGTTTAGAATCTTTAAATCTAAGATTGGCCTGAAAGTTCCCTCTTTTTTGGGAACCACAAACAGGTTTGAGTAGAACCCTTGTCCTTGTTCCGACCGCGGAACCGGATGGATCACTCCCATTATTAACAGATCTTGTACGCAGCGTAGAAACGCTTCTTTCTTTATCTGGTTTGTTGACAACCTTGACAGATGAAATCTCCCTCTTGGGGGAGATAATTTGAAGTCTAGAAGGTATCCCTGAGATATGATCTCTAGTGCCCAGGGATCCTGAACATCTCTTGCCCAGGCCTGGGCGAAGAGAGAGAGTCTGCCCCCCACTGGATCCGGTCCCGGATCGGGGGCTCTCGGTTCATGCTGTCTTTGGGGCAGCAGCAGGTTTCCTGGCCTGCTTGCTCTTGTTCCAGGACTGGTTAGGCTTCCAGCCTTGCCTGTAACGAGCAACAGCTCCTTCCTGTTTTGGTGCAGTGGAGGTTGATGCTGCTCCTGTTTTGAAGTTCCGAAAGGGACGAAAATTAGACTGTCTAGCCTTAGCTTTGGCTTTGTCTTGAGGTAGGGCGTGGCCCTTACCTCCTGTAATGTCAGCGATAATCTCTTTCAAACCGGGCCCAAATAAAGACTGCCCCTTGAAAGGTATATTAAGTAATTTGGACTTAGAAGTAACATCCGCTGACCAGGATTTTAGCCACAGCGCCCTACGTGCCTGTATGGCGAATCCTGAGTTCTTAGCCGTAAGTTTGGTTAAATGTACTACGGCCTCCGAAATGAAGGAATTAGCTAGTTTAAGGACTCTAAGCCTGTCCGTAATGTCGTCTAGCGTAGATGAACTAAGGTTCTCTTCAAGCGACTCAATCCAAAATGCTGCCGCAGCCGTAATCGGCGCGATACATGCAAGGGGTTGTAATATAAAACCTTGTTGAACAAACATTTTCTTAAGGTAACCCAAATGACAGTTGAAATAATGAACTGAAAAACAGTTATAGCATCAAACTTTAAAACAACAAAACTTTTAGCAAAGGTTTGTTCCCATTAGTAAAATAACAATAATTAAATTTGACATAAAAAATACAAAGCAACGTTTTTATTCACAGTCACTATAAGAATTCTCACAGCTCTGCTGAGAGAATTTACCTCCCTTCAAAGAAGTTTGAAGACCCCTGAGATCTATCAGAGATGAACCGGATCATGCAGGAAATATAAAAGTAACTGACTGGTATTTTTTGATGCGTAGCAAAGAGCGCCAAAAACGGCCCCTCCCTCTCCCACACAGCAGTGAAGAGAAACGAAACTGTCACAATTAAAGCAAAAAAACTGCCAAGTGGAAAATAATGCCCAAATATTTATTCACACAGTACCTCAGCAATGTAAACGATTCTACATTCCAGCAAAAACGTTTAACATGATAATAGTTATTAAAAAGGATTAGTGACCTTAAACAGAGTAGTTCCGGTGAAATACCATCCCCAGAATACTGAAGTGTATACATACATGTCATTTTAACGGTATGGCAGGATTTTCTCATCAATTCCATTCAGAAAATAAAAACTGCTACATACCTCAATGCAGATTCATCTGCCCGCTGTCCCCTGATCTGAAGCCTTTACCTCCCTCAGATGGCCGAGAACAGCAATATGATCTTAACTACTCCGGTTAAAATCATAGTAAAAAACTCTGACAGATTCTTCCTCAAACTCTGCCAGAGAAGTAATAACACGCTCCGGTGCTATTTTAAAATAACAAACTTTTGATTGAAGTCATAAAAACTAAGTATAATCACCATAGTCCTCTCACACATCCTATCTAGTCGTTGGGTGCAAGAGAATGACTGGGACTGACGTGGAGGGGAGGAGCTATATGCAGCTCTGCTGGGTGAATCCTCTTGCATTTCCTGTTGGGGAGGAGTTATATCCCAGAAGTAATGATGACCCGTGGACTGATCACACATAACAGAAGAAATTAAGTTTTATATACAGGCGACATGAGCATAAACCAAAATTTAAAAAAATCTTAAAGGGCTATAAAAGAAAATTAGTCCACATCAGTGCGTTCCAAATTTAAACAGAAGCATATTAGCAATGGAAATATCTGCTGTCTGTCATATTCTCTTTGGTGCATTATTTTGGAGTTGGTTGTAAAGTGTAGCAGTTCCACAAACCAAATGCACACGCACCCACCCCCATTCTCTCCACAAATTTGTTCAAAACCTAGGAGCCAGCCCATAAATTAAGGAGCCAATAACTTTTAGCCATCCCTATGAGATATATATACATTTTCATAGGCAAATATTTATATACACACATAAAAGTAGTGAGGGGCACCATGGGTGTCTATGAATTCTAATACAGGGCGCTAAGGCCTAATTTTAAGGCAAAAATGGCTTCCCGGCGTCTGGGTTTGTCGAGCCTTGAACTAATAAACTTCTCATAAGCATCATTGCAAACAAATGTAAATGTATTCTGTTAAGAAAAAACCCCTAGAAAAATGAACATAGCATATATATATATATATATATATATATATATATATATATATATATATATATATATATAAAAAACTTTTTGATAAAAGCTGTCAATTGACAAAAGAAAGTACATTTGGTGCATTCACTGTGGCTATCATATTTGTTGTATGAAAAGCTAGATCATATATATTTATATTTAATAAAAAGTGATGTTTCATGCACAGACACCAATTTGCTAACACTTTATGACAACCTGTCTACTAATAAGTAGAGGAGGCATCAATGTCTGACTCATAGCACCCTTAAGTAACCTTCACATACTGTTCCGACTGTAGAATGCTGCAGTACAATACACTGGCTGCTGACTCTAGCAGATGCAAGTCACATATTCCAATTCCCCTCAGCATGCAGTATTCTCTCTGTACCATTAAATCTGATTCACGAGCTGTATTCTGCCAGAATCAAAAGAGCAGGCCAACACACACCAGACAGACTGCATTATCCCCTGCCTGCCCAGCTCTGAATACAAAACAGTAATAGGTCATCTGTCCTAGAATTTCCTGTGGAGCACCTGTCCTATCCTTCAAATGGAATTGTGCGGATGTTTTTATTAATGTTACATCTTCATAAAGTGTTGACATTGGAAGCAAAACTTATAAACAGTGAGAAAAGCCTGGAGTAAACGCAAATATGACCTGAACATATAACAGTGTATTATGAGGTGTTTTATAAGGTCTGAATACTGGCGCTACAGGCGTTCTTTATAGTCATCAAATTCCATTTTTCGAAGTAATTTTTTAATAATTCAAGAACACACTTTATTTATTAAACAGAGGCAGTTTTCATGGAACATTTGAAATGTATAAAAACATCTGTGAAGCCAGATCCTTTTGAACACCCTGAAATAGGGACTTATAAGGGTAGATTTATCAAGCTGCGGCGGACAGGGGCGCATATACGCAGGGACACTGAACCCAAATTTTTTATTTTGTGATTCAGATAGAGCATGCAATTTTAAGCAACTTTCTAATGTACTCCTATTATCAAATAGCTTTTTTTGGTTCAAACTCTGGACAGCGCTTTTTTATTGGTGGATGAATTTATCCACCAATCACCAAGGACAACCCAGGTTGTTTACCAAAAATGGGCCGGCATCTACTTACATTCTTGCATTTCAAATAAAGATACCAAGAGAATGAAAAAAAAATTTGATAATAGGAGTAAATTAGAAAGTTGCTTAAAATTGCATGCTCTATCTGAATCACGGTAGAAAAAAAATGGGTACAGTGTCCCTTTAATTCCCCTGGCGGAATTAAGCATTGCACACGGGCACTATTTTGCGCTCGCGTGCAATCCCGCCACCTGCCCGTGCACAGCCAATCAGGAGCTGTCAATCTTCCCGGTCAGACGAGACTGGGGAGATTGAAATTCGCCACCTTAGAGGTAGCAAAAGGTTAGAAAAGCAGCGGTATGATGACTTCTGCTTGTTAAATACGGATTGCAGGTTCTTTTGTGAGAACCTGCAGTCGTAGGAGGTAGAAGGCTGACTAAGCCTTTGATAAATCGACCACATAATCTTCTGTGTGTCCATATAAGCCTTTTATTTTTTTTTCTGTCACTTCAAAAGGATTTACAAAGTCAAATACTTACAACATTATATATATAGATATTTAAAAGTGTTTTCCTTTATAACGCTAAATCAAATGTATGGCTGCTGCACAGCCTGGGGATAAGTTTCCAAGAAAGGACCAAGCAGATTAATGTGCTGAATGACCCCTTAAAATGTAGTTAAAAGGACATTTAAGTCAAAATTAAACTTTTATGGTTGATATAGAGTAGGGCTGCACGATTAATCGCCGCGATTTAAAAACCGCAAGAGTACGAAATTTCTTGCTAAAAAAAATAAATCTTCAGATGTGGCTGTACTGCATTGATTTGTATGTGATTTCTTGCAAACCAGCTCCATCTAGTGGTTGCTTTTAGCACATATTTGTGAAATGGCTGTTTTACTTTCACTTTCTGTTTGTGATCTCAGTAGCAGCCAATCAATCTATAGAAGTCTAAAAGCAGAGCCCATGCAGGAGATGTGAAAAGGAGAAAAAGCCACTTACTTATATTTCCCCCTAGGGACGTCTGCAGTCTGAAAATTAGGGTATGTAATCATTATGGAACCTCCCACACAATCTCCTGCTCTCTGAAAAACAGCTCAAATACATAGCAGATGCAGTTAATCCCACGGCTGCCAAAAAGGCTAAAACTGCAGTCCCCTCTGCTAGCTAGCTGCTGGGTTAACTGCATCTACAATGTATTTGATATCAGCAAGGCACAGCATTTCTGAATGGAGCAGCCCCTCACCCCTACTGCTATATGCCTGTATTGGATTCCTGCACAGGAGCAGGGCTCATTTTCAGTCAAGGTAAAATGTTTAAAAAATATATATATATTTTATATATGTGTGTGTGTGTGTATATATATATATATATATATATATATATATATATATATATATATATATATATATATATATATATATATATACACACACATACACCCACACACCCACACATGTGGTTTGTATTTTTATGCTCCCAGAGTGTATTGGACATTCAGAAACATGTACATTAAGATTCTGTAGTCTTAAATTATTTTTTTATTGAAAAATTAAGGTGTTATAGTCATGTATAAAGGAACTAAAGGTCCAAAATTGTGATTTTTCTTTTTGCCCATATCGCCCAGCCCTAATATAGAGCATGTAATTTTAAGGGACTGTTCAATTTACTTGGTTCTTTTTGTACCCTTTGTTAAAGAGCATAGCTAGTTAGGCTCAGGAGCAGCATTGCACCACTGGGAGCTAGCTGGTGATTGGTGACTGCAAATATATGCCTGTTTTAATTGGCTCTCCTGATGTTGTTCAGCTAGCTCCTAGTAGTGCATTGCTGCTCTGGAGCAAACTTTAACTATGTGTTTAATCCCATATATATATATTATATATTATATATATATATATATATATATATATATATATATATATATATATATATATATATAAAATACATATATATGTAAAGCTTTAGTCTCCAAAATAAACATCTGGCTTGTCCGATACTGCAAGACAAAATAAAACAGTTCAGCATGTACTTGCAATCTACATCATGTATTGCATACTGTTTCAATGAACATGCAATATACAATGTCTGACATAATTTAGAACATAACTAAAAAAAGAGAAATAAATGAATGCCCAAGGGAAAATAACGTTCAGATTAGCTATTGTCACAAGGAATATCCAAAGGATATGTACCGCAGACAGGAAATTCCTAAATAAAGCAGAAAGTACTAAAGATAAGGTAATGAAGAACAAAGTGTAGGGCAGGAAGCTACCTCAGGAAGAGAAATTGCCATCGAAACATTCAAACATCTATATACAATAAACTGTTCTAACCAATGAGAAATAAACCAGCTGCTAGAAATGAAGAGAACATTAAATCCCTTGCAGGTTACAGAACTTTCTTTTGGCCTAAAATAGCACATTTCAGAATCATGAATCAGATAAGAGCGCACAATTGTAAACAACATTCTGATTTACTTTTATTAGCAAAATGTGCACAATCTTTTAATATGCACTCATTCTGAGGCATCTGCTCCAACTGAGCATGTGCAACATTCACAGTATATATGAATATGTA
>NC_069507.1:96725971-96810971 GCF_027579735.1 Bombina bombina
ATTTGCAATTCATGTAATACTTGCAGCTACATGACAATTGATTAAAGGGGAACATATTTTACAGTATAGTGTCCCTTTAAGTACTAAACTGCAAAAGATGTACATATAGGGTTGCCACCTTAAGATCAGGCCAAACCCGAACACTCTTGCGCCGTAGACTGCAAAACTTTATTTTGTAGCGTACACTCTATAAGGGCACATAAACACAAACTTGCATGTCGTAGATAGTCATACTCACACTATATCACACACACTCTCCCTCACACACTTACACAAACTCACACACAGATATACTCTCTCACACGCTAACACAAACTCTCACACACTCACAGAAATATATTGACAAACACAAAAACATACACACTCACAAAGACACACACACAAACACACTTCCACACAAAGCCACAAACTACCTCACACACTCATACAAACCCACACACACATATACTCTCTCTCACACACATGCACACACTTTCACACTAACACAAACTCTCTCTCACACACACTCACAAAGACACAGACGCACAGACCCACTCCCACACAAAGACACAAACTACCTCACACACTCATACAAACCCACACACACATATACTCTCTCTCACACACACACACACAGAAAGACAGACACACACTATCACAAAGACACTTACACGCACAGACACACTCCCACACTCCCACACAAAGACACACAAAAGAGAAATAACTGTAGGCATGTGAAGTATGTTGCAAAAGTGCGTCACTTTTTTTGGCTGTGGCTGTTTCCCACCAAACCCGGACATTTGCATGCCTGGGCCTGACTCAGCAACTATCTGAGCCATTCCTGGACAGGTGGCAAAGCTATGTACATACAAAATAAATGTTTTAAAAACAAAACTTTGTACACTGGGCTCGATTATCAAGCTCTTCATCCATTTACAACTGCATGTTCTCACGTGCGTGATTGACTTGCGAGGGCAGGGGGCGGTGTTGCACAAGAGTACTATTTTGCGATCTTGTACAATGCTGAGTTCCTGCAGCGGATTGCTGCCCGGAGCTGGCGTGGACAGGGGCGCATATGTACGCCCCTATCCGCACTGGCTTGATAAATCGAGCCCATTGTGTCAAGGAAGTGAAAATCCTCAAAAATACACTTAAACTCTGGTGAGTGTTTTTTTCTTTTCTCCCTTGACTGTGTCCAATTAGGACTAGCTGTAAAATATGTTTGTGCACTGCTCAGTCTAAACAATCAGTGTTTAGTATGTAGCCAGATCAGGCAATATGCATCATTTTAAAGCATATTTAAGTTATAACATTTTCAGACATATTTTAAAGAAAAAGCAAGCAAAATAATTAATGTGCATTGCAATCTTGTTTATTTTCATCAATTACATTGATTTATGGTAGATGTCCCTTTAAACATTATCAAATGTTATTAAAGGAACATTAAAGGGACACTAAACCCCAAAAATGTATTTTGTGATTCAGATAGAGAATTACATTTTAAACAACTTTCCAATTCACTTCTATTATCTAATATGCTCTATTTTTTAGATATCCTTTGTTAAAGAAATAGCAATGCACATGGGTGAGCCAATCACATGAGGCATCTATGTATAGGCACCAATCAGCAGCTACTGAGCCTATCTAGATAATCTAGATATGCTATTCAGCAAAGAATATCAAGAGAATGAAGCAAATTAGATAATAGAAGTAAATTAGAAAGTTGTTAAATAAAATAAAATTGCATGCTCTCTACCTCATGAAAGAAAAAATGTGGGTTTAATGTCCCTTTAAACACTAATTACATTTCAAGCATCTCCCTCTAATTAGGGGTGCCACCATTTTGGAACCTAGGTTACACTGCAGGTATCTGAAGAAGATTTTTTCAATATGGTAGAACCCATGAATAGAGGGAGGCATGGGATAACTTTAATACTATGCTTATCAAATGTGTTTAGTATTTAAAGTGATAGTATATCCTAGCATTTTTTTTTAAATGCTAGGATTTACCAGTGTTACAAATAAAAGAGACTTTCAGTCATAAAGTATAAAATACTTCATGCTTAAAGTTCCTTTATTTGCCTGAAGCGTATGCCGCACTGAGCGCCTCAGGCCTCCCACGGAAGAACACTATATTTTCAATGAGGTGACATTTCCACCTCTTAGCCAATAGCGGTGTGGACCAACCGGCATTATGCTGGATGGCTAGCACGCTATTGGCAAACATAACCTCATTGATAAATTATCGTTCTCCTATGGGCTCAGCACGGCATAAACTGCAGGCAAATAAAGGACTTAAAATCCCCTGTATTTGTAGCATTGGTAAAACCTAGGGTAGGATTTATAATCCCTTAAATTTACATTTATAGCACTTCAAATCTGTATCTCTGTTAAAATACCAGTTAGCAACAACAATGTGATTTATTTGTCGGTGCCAATTTGACTAATAAAGTTGGTTATTTTTACAATTCTAGTCATGATGATATAAAATCCCTAAACTACTTTCTCTGGCCCACGACTACCCTGTAAATGTCTCCTAGTATCCACATATTGTTCCAGAAACGCTGCCAACATGCTCCTACGTGCTTTCCTGCCGTTGCTCAGTGCTGCAACAGAGAACACTATAGTCTTTCTGTAAAGGAGTGAGCAAAAGTGTGCTTACTTGATTCATTACACTGTAATGGGGACAAATGGGTCATTGTCACACTGAAACTTATTTGCAAAGATCTAAAAAAACACACTGGAGAACTTTCTATTCCCCAAATTAGATTGTGATCTGTAAAAGGGCACCTGCTTCTTAACAAATGCCATTTTGTTTTTACAGGCAACGCAGTGCTGTATAATCCATAAATATTTATGTGAAGTGAAACTTTTCCAGCAGAATTTGTTTAATTTGCGTGCCCTTATCCCCTCTGTATAGTATTAGCTGACACAAGCTGTGCCCTTATGTATCTGTCTCAGTGTGATATCTTAGTCTTTAATTGCGACCTCAAGTTGTAGAGCGGGCAGAATCTTTTTATAACTTAATCCACTTTTAATATAAAATATTAAAGGGACATAAAACCCCAAAATGTTTAACTCTCCAATTTACTTCTATGATCAATTTTTTCTTTGTTTTCTTGTTATCCTTTGTTGAACAGCAGGAAAGTAAGTTCAGGGGTGTGCCCGTGTCTGCAGCAATACATGGCAGCAGTTCGACAACAATGTTTTACATTAGCAAGAACACTAGATGGTAGCACTATGTCCTGTCATGTAGTGCTGCAGACATGTGCACGCTGCCTATCTAGATATCTCTTTATCAAGGAATAACATAAGAAAGAAGCAAATTTGATAATAGAGAATACAATTTTAAAAATGTTTCCCATTTACTTCTATCTAAATCTTGAAAGAAAAAAAATTAGGTTTCATGTCCCTTTAATGTACATGACAAAGGTAATAAAAATGGATGTTTCCGATATTAAAGTATCATTAAAAGGACATAAACATCAAAATTAAACTTCCATGGTTGAGACAGAGCATGTAACTTTAAGAGACTGTTCAATTTACTTGTGTTACCAAATTTGCTTTGTTCTCTTTGTAACCTTTGTTGAGAAGCTTACCTAGTTAGGCTTAGGAGCAGCAGTTCACTACTGGGAGCTAGCTGGTGATTAGTAGCTATATAAATTGGCCGCTTGTCATTGGCTCACCAGATGTGCTCAGCTAGTTCCCAGTTGTGAATTGCTGCTCTATAGTGGACTGTAACTATTTCTTTAACCACTTTCTATATGCAAGTAATACATCAATAATAAAATGCTCTAGCACATTAGTGCATTTACTTTTTACAATTGAATGTCCCTTTAAAGCCAGTATATGTCTAGTATTGTTACCATCACTATTGAGAACGTGTGCTTTATAGAGCTCAATACATATTTTACATCATTACGCTCTCATGGAATGTTTCAGTAACTTACAGATCTATTTGATAATTTAAAGGGACAGTCAAGTCCAAAGTAAACTTTAATGATTCAGAGAGGGCATGCAATTTTAAACAACTTTCCAATTTACTATTATCACCAATTTTGCTTTGTTCTCTTGGTATTCTTAGTTGAAAGCTAAACCTAGGTAGGCTCATATGCACATTTCTTAGACCTTGAAAGCCATCTCTCATCAGAATGCAATTTGACTGTTTTTTACCACTAGAGGGCGTTAGTTCATGTGTGTCATATAGATAACATTGAGCCCACGTATGTGAAGTTACCCAGGAGTCAGCA
The DNA here is from genome assembly GCF_027579735.1 of Bombina bombina. Lineage (NCBI taxonomy): Eukaryota > Metazoa > Chordata > Amphibia > Anura > Bombinatoridae > Bombina > Bombina bombina. Next base: position 96,730,201 of record NC_069507.1, read on the forward strand.
CTCATTGGCTAAAATGCAAGTCTGTCAAAAGAACTGAAATAAGGGGGCAGTTTGCAGAGGCTTAGATACAAGGTATTTACAGCGGTAAAAGGTGTATTAATATAACCGTGTTAGTTATGCAAAACTGGGGAATGGGTAATAAAGGGATTATCTATCTTTTTAAACAACAAAAATTCTGGTGTTGACTGTCCCTTTAAGTTTTTTTTTTTAATTATACCATCTATCTAAATTATGTCCCTTTAAAAGACTTCACTTTTTATTAAAAGGTACATATTGGGCTAATTTTATAATGAGTAGCCGTGTTCTCCGAATGACCTATTAAATAGACACTTCCTAGCTGATTTTACTAACCACAAGGCAAAATTTTAAGCCAACATTAAAGGGACAGGTAACACCTTACGATTTATATATAAAATGTTCAGTTTTATACATATGCTATACTTTAGCATCACAACAGAAATGTATTGCAATTCCAAGGTGTTCACTGTCCCTTTAAGCTAAAATTAGCTAATAATTTGGTTTTCAATGTTTGTTGCATAAATTATCATTAAATTAATTATGCAATTAATTTGTGTTTCGGGTAAGTAACATTTGTACATTTTATAATATTAAAAAATACTACATTTCATATTTGGGTGAATATAATTAATAGGAACTCATCTTATCCACGGCAACGTAATTGTGCCAAGCAAACAATATAATACTCAGTAATATAATCACAAAGTTAGTTTCTCTGGCAACAAACAGTTAAATACAAGTTTTAAAGACTATGACTCACAAAATAGGTTATCCTTCACTCCTCAGCGCCTACAATCACTTGTCATACAGGATGAGTCATCGTAATCTTTCAATACAGACATAACACAATTTTCAGTGTCACTGCTTAATTTCATGGTCACCTGGTTACCAAAAAAGAAAAAAATCTGCAGTTTGCTTAGAGATACAATGATTTGAATGGAGGGAAAAAAAACCAAGGCTAAAGTATTCAATTTGTTGTGTGTTTATCTCCATGATATAGCCATCGAAATTATACTATTTCTTCTTATATACATAGTAGTACTGTAAATGGCAGAAAATGTTACAAAGTATTACACCGCCGCCACCAAGCTACTTAAAGGGATATGAAACCCAAAATGTGTCTTTCATCATTCAGATAGACAATGCAATTTTAAACAGCTTTCTAATTAACTTCTATTATCAATTTTTCTTCGTTATCTTGGTATCTTTTGTTGAAAAGCAGAGAGGTATGCTTAGGAGGCCTGCCCATTTCTGGTGCACTATATGGCAGCAGTTGTGCACAAATGTTATCTGTTTGCAAGAGCAGCACTATTTCCTGCCCTGAAGTGCTGCAGATACCTATTTAGGTGTCTCTTCAACAAAGAATATCATGGGAACCAGGCAAATTTGATAACAGAAATAAATTGGAAACTTATTTTGTAATGGTATGGTCTGTCTCGACCACCAAATAATTGTTTTCTTTCTTTTTCTTTCTTTCTTTCTTTCTCTCTCTCTGTATATATATATATATAATTATTATCAGTTATTTGTAGAGCTTTAAACCCCACATGCCCAATGTTTTGGTGTCACACTTGACTCAGATCTTTCTTTCACTATTTACATTAAAGGAACAGTCTAGTATAAATTAAACTTTCATTATTCAGATAGGACTTTTAATTTGAATCAACTTTCCAATTTACTTTTATCATCAAATTTGCTTTTTTCTCTTGGTATTCTTAGTTTAAACTAAACCTAGGTAGGCTCATATGCTAATTTCTAAGCCTTTGAGGGCTGCCTCTTATCACAGGCTTTTTAAATCTCTTTTCAACACAAAGAGACAGAAAGTACACGTGGGCCATATAAATAACACTGTGTTCAGGCACAGAACGTTATTTAAGATTTAGCACAAAACAATGCTAAAGTTAAGACAATAGATAATAAACGGTCACAGTCATGTGATCAGGGGGCTGGAAGAACGTTCCTAGATACAAGGTAATCACAGAGGTAAAAAGTATATTAATATAACTGTGTTGGTTATGCAAAACTGGGGAATAAGTAATAAAGGGATTATCTATCTTTTAAAACAATAACAATTCTATGGTTGACTGTCCCTTTAAGTCTTTGGCCAATTCCTGCTGCTTCCACCTTAAAAACATCTAATATATATTATATAAATATATATATACACACATACACATATATATATATATATATATATATATATATTAGTCTCCCTATGGGAAAAAGGGGAAAACAGACGTGGACTCCTTGCTCAGTGTACTTAGAGGAATATGGCTACACCTCACTGACGAGGCCCAATGAAGGCCGAAACGATCGTCTGGGGTTGCTGTGTTCCTTGTTCAGAGAGGAATTGCCTGGTATTTCGGCGCTGGACTGACCGTAATAGGCGGGATCAGACTGATCTACTACAGGAAAGTTCTTCTCTGTGTAAAGCATTACTGGGCTAAAAGAAGCTGCACCCAGGTGGTAAATCGCCATAGATCAGGCTAACAATGGTATTGAGACAGTTGTTCTTTCCTGTGAGTGTGCTTCTCTCTGTGTATATATGTGTACACACAGAGAGAAGCACATACTATTTTTAAAGTAAATCCTAGCATTGAATGCATCATTCTATTTAGTATTTATTTTGTGTTAAAAGTCCCTTTAATGATATGTTCTAAAAACCTATTTACAACAATAACCAGACACAGAATGTGAATAGATTCTCTTCTAACCTCAGAGTAATCACAAGCTAAGCATTCAATCTCTCACAAACACAATTCACAACGCTTAGGCCTGGAACACTTTAGATGGAAATTGCTTTGTGTGACTTTGCTTCATCAATCTATTGTGATTGGTATTCTCACTGAGCACAGGAAAATGCTGTGCGGTCAATAAATGACCATCACTTTGTGCCCTTCAGTAAAGATAATGTCCTGACTAACCTTTGAGTTATCAGGTATATGACATTCCCCATCATCCCTGGTCTATTTTAGCAACCCTAGATACTCAACAAAAAAAGTGCAAAAAGAAAATGCTCTAGTGGAATTAAAGGGACAGTCAAGTCCAAAGAAAACTTTCATGATTCAAATAGGGCATGTAATTTTAAACAACTTTTCAATTTACTTTTATCACCAATTTTGCTTTGTTCTCTTGGTATTCTTAGTTGAAAGCTAAACCTAGGAGGTTCATAGGCTAATTTCTTAGACCTTGAAGGCCGCCTCTAATCTGAATGGGTTTTCACCACTAGAGGGCGTTAGTTCATGTGTTTCATATAGATAACATTGAGCTCACGCACGTGAATTTACAGAGGAGTGAGCACTGATTGGCTAAAATGCAAGTCTGTCAAAAGAACTGAAATAAGGGGGCAGTCTGCAAAGGCTAAGATACAAGGTAATTACAGAGGTAAAACGTGTATTATTATAACTGTGTTGGTTACGCAAAACAGGGGAATGGGTAATAAAGGGATTATCTATCTTTTTAAACAACAAAAATTCTGGTGTTGATTGTCCCTTTAAACCCATAGTTAAAGACAATTCAAGAACAGCAATGCACTACTTGGAACTTGTTGAACACATCTGGTGAGCCAATGACAAGAGGCACATGTGTAGCCACCAATCACCATATGGCTCCCAAGCCTACCTAAGTATGCTTTTCAACAAAGGTTATTGAGGAAAAGTAAATTTGGTAACAGTCTCTTAAACTTGCATGCTCTGTCTGAATCATTAACATCTCATTTTGCCACTTCAAATTTATTTATATCCTACACTGCATCTAAAAGAAGACATTTTAAAATATGTTAACAGTTTTTCTCTTTCAGAAAATGGATGTTCCTATACTGACAAACAAATGCCTGTGAGGTGTGTCTCAGTCTACCAATAAATCAGTGGGAATTATGTTTGTCAGCCAGTGAGCAATCTGTCCTTAGGGTTCAATTTTACTCTGACAAGCACTTCCTGTCAGCTTCAAAGTTACATTTCTTTAACATTTTCTTCATGTAAAGCATTTGTTTTAAAGTTTAAATAGTGGTCTGTATTATTTTAAATAGATTTATTTTAATGATAAATATTTCCAGTGTTCCTTATTTCAACATATCTCTGTTTTCTCACCCCAATAAACACACAAATCAGAATAGCATGGTACAAAACAAATGAGGACACTGGCAGCCATCTTGATCTCATTCTCAATGACCTGGCAAATCACCAGCAGCCAGTAAGTCCTTCATGAATAATTAAGTGAAAAATCAATGTACACAAAACCCTTCCCTTGCAGCATATAGTCGGTTTTGAGATATAGTACTTGCTGAATTAATCTTACAGTCAAGAATGAGAATATTGTCATGGGGCAATTTTTAATATGGTTAAAGTGAATGTCAATTTAGATGAATCAGTGCCCGTTTTTTAATAATCCTATTAAAAACAAGGGCACTTTAATTCAGCAAAAGTTAAATTTCACTTGCTTTCTTCAAATACTTACCTTTTAATCTTCACAGCCGGTCCAGCGATTCCCCCGGCCGTCCGAAGCCTCTTCATACGTCAGAAATGACAAATCCAGCTTCCTCCAATCACGGCACCCCCCTGCCCAGGGGAATCATGGCCTGAGGCAACGCGGTGATTGGAGGAAGCCGGATTTGTCATTTTGGACCCGTGAAGAGGGCTTGCGACGGGCAGAGAAAGCGCTGCAGCAACTGCCAGGATTAAATGGTAAGTATTCAAAGAAAACTAGTGAAATGGAAATTTTGATGAATTAAACTGCCCTATCTGAATTGTGAAAGTTTAACTTTTAATGCCTCTTTAACACATTTTGCCTTATTTGGAAAAGCCTATTATTATTATTATCGGTTATTTGTAGAGGGCCAACAGATTCCGCAGCAATAAATGGACTAGTATTTAGAGTAAACAAGTATTAATACTGCCATTTTGTTATTTAAAGGGATACGAAAGTCAAGATTTAACGTGCATGATTCAGATAGAGCATATCATTTTAAGACACTTTTAAATTAACTTCTCATTTTCAAATGTGCTTCGTTCTCTTGGTATCTCTTGTTGAAAAAGAATATGCACATATCCTGCACTAGTGTGAGCTAGCTGCTGATTGGTGCCTGCACACATTTGTTTCCTGTGATTGGCTAACTAGATGTGTTCAGCTAGCTGCCAGTAGTGCAAAGCTGTTTCTTCATAAAAGGATAACAAGAAAATGAGGTAAATTTGATATTAGAAGAAAATTGGAAAGTTGTTTACAATTGTATGTTCTATCCAAATCATGAAAGAAAAGTTAGTGGTTTTCAGTCCCTTTAACTAAACTGTCATTGTTTTGCAGTTCCTGATCTGAGGCCTCCTGCAGTCACCAAATTAAATACAGATATGTAGCAGTATTAGAGAAGTCTGCAGAGTGCACTTTCAATTCTCAGAATTGGAAAATAAATAAAAAGTATATTGAAAAGTTGGTTTCAAAAAATTACATATTGGTATATTACAATGTCAAGGCTGTTTATGTTCCTTTAAAGTAAGAAAAAATAAGTACTTTTGCTAGGAAGTCTAATTAAAAAATATATTAAAAGTTTTCGTACCAGACCTATAATACAGAACACGAAGCAAGTGTCAGGGTCTGTGGCTTGTCACACGCAAGAGACCTAAAGAATCAGCCTGTTTACTTGTAATTTAAACAGCTGCTCATACAACACATTTTTTTATATATGTAAAAACCTCCTTGACTGAGATGTTGAAACTGGAGAGCCTTGGCCTCCCAGACTTGAGATTCAACAAATCTTGGCTCGGATAAACAGTATGATTCAGACAAGGGCAGACCTGTCTGGGCATCAGTTCTTCCTCTGGATTATGACCTCAGAGCTAAAGTGAAGCCACATCATCTATAATATAGCACAACTGGTTTGTTGATTCAGAACTTTTGTTGATTACTTTGCAGCATGTGCCCTGGAAAATCCTCTAAGTGAAGTTCTACTTAGAAGGAAAAAAACAAACGTGTTAAAGGAATAGCACACAAAGACATATAAATGTCAACATTCCTCAGCATGCTTTAAAGGGACATTAAACACTAAATACATGCTAGATAGAATGATGCATTCAAAGAAAAGATTAGTCCATGAGTAACATGTAGATGTATTTTTTAAAGTTTCATTAGTTGTTTAAAAAGTGACAAAATAAGTGTAAAGTTTTAGTGTCTATAAAACACTGGGAGCTGCCATGTTGTAACTTGTGTTACCTTCTCTGCTGTGGCCAATTAGAGACAGTTATACATAGGTCACTAGAGTGTACAGCCAATGGTTGTGCTGGATTTAACAGTGTTCTGCACTTCCATTTCTAACAGGAACTGAAAAGCTCACAATTTCAGAATGGAATTACAGGCAAAGAGGACAAAATAAATAATGAAAGTATATTGCAGAGTTGTTTTATATATATATACAATTTATCATTTTATATTACCATCACAAAGTGTTTAATGTCCCTTTAAAACATACATAATAATTGTATGTAGATCTAAAGACCGATAATCGAACAATATTTGGTGTCGCGTACAAATGTATCTATTAAAGAAATAGTCTAGTTAAAATTAAACTTCCATGATTCAGACAGCAGGCAATTTTAAGCAACTTTCTAATTTACTCCTATTATACATTTTTCTTCGTTCTCTTGGTATCTTTATTTGAAAAAGCAAGAATGTAATCTTAGGAGCCGGCCCATTTATGGTTCATCACTTAGGTAGCGCTTGCAGATTGGTGGCTACATTTAAGCGTTTACATTTAAACGGGCTGGAATAACAGTGCAATAGAAGCATTACTATACACACTAATTTAACCCTTTCACAGATGGATAAAAACAAAAACGGTACACATACAATTTTTTAATGGCAAAGATTAAATATATGGCATTTGATTGGTTAGGGTTTACCACTTTAAGGGGTCGCTTTATCAAAGCCTTTTGACCCCCTACAATTGCAGATTCTCACAAGGGAACCAGCAGTCCGTATTTAACAAGCAGCGGTCATCAAACCCCTGCTTTCCTAACCTTTTGCCACCTCTAAGGTGGTGAATTTCAATCTCCCGGTCTCGTCCGACAGCTCCTGCCCGCACGTGATTGGCTGTACGCCGGCAGGGGGCGGGATTGCACGCGAGCGCAAAATAGTGCTCGTGTGCAATGCTGAATTCAGCCAGGGGAATTTAGCCTGCCAGAGGGGAGCTGCAGCAGACAGGGGCGCGTGTATGTGCCCCTGTCCGCTGCAGCTTCATAAATCGACCCCTAAGTTTGTAAATCTGTCATTCTCACAAACAGAGAAAAAGGCATGGCTTCCCTCTCTAGTTAGCAATGAACTTACCACTGTGACTTAAAATGTTATTAAAGTATTTTATTTATTTATTTTAAAACCAGAATAGTATACATCAGCGATTAAAGGCATAATGTAACTAAGACAATGTTTAAATGCATTTAAAGCAGCTGCAGGAACGCCATCTCAAATGGGCTGAGCTCTCTCTCCCACCCACACAATTTTGGCTGTTGTATCTTGTTTACATAGCCTTTCTATAACACACAGTGCACTAACTTTTACATTTTCAGTTGAGATGGCGGTTTCAACAGAGAAAGCTGCTATTTTTAAGTGACAAAATAATGGTAAAGGATCTAGTTGGAAAGAATTTAAATGGATCGTTGAGAACACGTTAAAGGGGAAACCACAGTAAATTCCCTTTAAGCACTGTGCAGTATGTAGGATTGTTAGACTCCTGCATTCCACAGAATGCAACAAGCCTCTCTGAAGGGTTGAAAGACTCAAATGTAAGACAAATTACAGCAAAAGTAGGTGAAATAAATAACAAAAGTGTATTGCAAAGTGTTAATTATGCATTATTACATTTTATGAGAAACAAAATTTTGACTTTAATGTCCTCTTTAAAGTGATAGTAAACACCTCAAATGTTATTGTTTAAAATATAGATAATCCCTTTATTTACCATTCCCTAGTTTTGCATAACCAGCACTGTTATAGAAATATACTTTTTACCTCTGTAATTACCTTGTATCTAAGCTTCTGCTGACTGCCTCCTTATCTCAGTGCTTTTGACAGACTTGTATTTCAGGCAATAAGTGCTGACTCTTAAATAACTTCATGTGCATGAAACACATGAACGCCCTCTAGCTGTGGAAAAACTGTCAAATTAGAGGTGGCCTTCAAGGCCTTAGAAATTAGTATATATGCCTAACTAGTATTAGCCTTCAACTAAGAATAACAAGAGAGCAATACAAGTAAATTAGAAAGTTGTTTAAAATGACATGCCCTATCTGAATCATGAAAGTTTAATTTGGACTTTACTATCCCTTTAAGGAAATGTATGGTTCAACCATTATTTTTTTTTGTTTTGGTGTACACAGACGAGATAAGAATGCCTTTGTGAGTAGAGAAATATAAGATAAGGATGTTTGCTCTCCCTGCCAGCTCATTCCATTTGAACGGGATGTGGTTTCAACAAGCAAAATTAACTATTTCATATACATAAAGGAGCAATCTCCAAAATATTTTATACTTTGCCGCTGGTATAACATGTAAATGGAAACCAATTTTATAGTACACTGTCACTTAAAAGTAGATTAAACACGAAATACATTATATTAGCATAGTGTTGAGGTTATTCCCTGTCTCCCTCTAGTCTTGGGTGCCGCCATATTGAATTCTAGATTTCATTGCATTCCAACCCTGACTTTTTTTCCACATGTGCAGAAACTCATGTACATGCAGTGTAACCTAGCATCCGAAATGGCAGCGCCCATGATTATAGGGAAATTCCATTTCCTCTAATTGGCTGCTTGCCTAAGTACACATAAGTCAGCCAACACTTCAAAGACTGAAGGAGCTTGCCAAATGAACAATAATATATTTTAAGCAACACATTTGTTTTAGGAGATAATGTATGTAAAATAAATTCAGAAAATGAAAGCCAGACAAACAGTTGCAAAAGCCATGACTTTCCATCTGAAGAGATTTCTATCTGATGGCAAGGTACACATTTTTACTGACAAAAATATATACATTTTATTTTTCATGATGCAAATTTTACCTTAAAGGACAGTAAAAATCCAAAGTAAACTGTCATGAATAAGATAGGGCATGTCATTTTAAACAACTTTCCAATTTACTTTTATCATCAAATTTGCTTTGTTCTCTTGGTATTTTTTGTTGAAAGCTAAACCTAGGTAGGATCATATGCTAATTTCTAAGCCCTTGAAGGCCACCACTTATCTGAATGCATTTGACAGTTTTTCGAAGCTAGATGGCATTAGTTCAGGTGTGCCTTTTAGATGACATTGTGCTCAGGACCGTGGAGTTATTTAAGAGTCAGCACTAATTGCCTGAAATGCAAGGCTTTCAAAAGAACTGAGATAAGGAGGTAGTCAGCAGAAGCTTAGACACAATGTAATCACAGAGGTAAAAAGTGTATTAATATATTACTAAATGATTTAAGCGTAGTACTATACTAGGAATACAATGTGTGTAAAGGTCAAGAACTCAAGAGATATTCAATCATAAATAACAGTTTAACTAACGATACAATTTAATCCAGAAAGTCATGTTATTGTTAATGTTTTTTCTTTATTGTTATCCTATTGACAATATTTACCACTAAGACTAATAAGACATGGACTAATAATTATACTTGTATCATTCACCGTTACCCATTTTGGAAATGTCTGTAATGCAACGCATTTTAATAAGAAATATATATATTAAAAAAAGTATTAATATAACAGTGTTGGTTTTGCAAAACTGGGGAATGATAAAGAGATTATCTATCTTTTTAAAGAATAACATTTTGGTGTTTACTGTCCATTTAAGACAGATTACTAAATGCCTTATCGTTCATAATATAAAGGTTGTGGGGAAAAATTAATCAGTACATGAATATAATTTATTTTTTAAACATTGTGCCCTTTATTTTGTATTAATGAGTGCTTTTATCGCTTAGTTTTAAAGAGGTTCTAAGACATAAGGTACAAGGTACAATATTTGCTTGTGGAATGCTTATTATACAGTTATTATAAAGAGCAGATCCTCCTGGACAGACAAGTAAGACAAATGTACTTGCCATTCCTGCTTAGTAGACTGTGTAATTTATCAAGATATTTTCTAACATACGTTACAAAGAAATATAGCAAATGTAGCTAGTACGAACATAAAAACATAAATTATGCTTACCTGATAATTTCATTTCCATCTGTGGGAGGAGAGTCCACTGCTTCATTCATTACTTGTGGGAATTAAGAACCTGGCCACCAGGAGGAGGCAAAGACACCCCAGCCAAAGGCTTAAATACCTCCCCCACTCCCCTCATCCCCCAGTCATTCTGCCAAGGGAACATGAAACAGTAGGAGAAATATCAGGGTATAAATGGTGCCAGAAGATGGAAATAAAATTATCAGGTAAGCATAATTTATGTTTTCCATCTTAATCGGAGGAGAGTCCACTGCTTCATTTATTACTTGTGGGAATAAATACCCAAGGCTCTAGAGGACACTGAATGAAAAAAACGGGAGAGCAAAAGGAGGCGGACCCTAAACTGAAGGCATCACAGCCTGCCGAACCTTTCTCCCAAAAGCTGCTTCCGCCTAACCAAAAAACATCAGATTTGTAAAAGAAGACCAAGTGGCCGCCTTACAAATCTGCTCCATAGAGGCCTCGTTCTTAAAGGCCCAAGAAGAGGCCACAGCTCTATTTAAGTGAGTTGTAATCCTCTGAGGAGACTTATGTCCCGCTGTCTCATAGGCCAGACGGATCATACTCCTCAAACAAAAAGACAGTGAAGTAGAAGAGGCCATCTGCCCCTTGCGCTTCCCTGAATACACAACAAATAAAGACGAAGTCTGTCTGAACTCCTTCGTGGCCTGAAGATAAAACTTCAGAGCCCAAACTACATTCAAATTATGAAGCAACCTTTCCTTTGACGAAGAAGGGTTAGTATACAAGGAAGGAACTACTATTTCCTAATTGATGTTATGATTCGACACCACCTAGGGAAGAAACCCCAATCCAGTGCGAAGAACAACCTTAGCAACATGAAAAACCAGGTAAGGAGGCTCACATTGCAAGGAAGCTAACTCAGAGACTCTGCAAGCCGATGCAATAGCCAGTAGGAATAGAACCTTCCAGTAAAGAATTTTAATGTCAAGCAAATGCATACGCTCAAACGGAGCCCTCTGCAAAATCTTAAGAACCAAGTTTAAACTCTGAGGAGCAGAATTTCTAAAGACAGGTCTGATCCTAGACAGAGCATGAACAAAGGACAGAGAATCGAGATTTTGGTGTAGAAAGGGATCTCTGCGACAGGGTAACTTCCATGACATCGCCACCAGGTCCGCAAACCACGTCCTCCGCGGCCACGACGGAGCAATCAGAATAGCCGAAGCTTGCTCCTGCTTGATGCAGGCCACTACTCAAGGAAGAAGAAGCAACGTGGAAAAATGTAAAGTCGGTTGAACACCTAGGGCACCACTAATGCGTCTATCAGCTCTGCCTGGGGATCCCTGGACCGCAATCCCGTATCTGGGTAGCTTGAAGTCGAGTCTGGATGCCATGAGGTCCATCTCCGGTGTCTCCCATCTGTTGCAGATCACCTTGGGATGGAGAGACCATTCCCTTGGATGAAAGAATTGTCTGCTTAGAAAATTCCCATTTGTCCACACCTGGAATGTGGATCGCTGAGAGCGAGCAATTGTGAATCCCTGCCCATTCCAGGATCCAAGATACCTCCCTCATAGCTATGGAGCTCCTCGCCCCCCCCTGATGGTTTATGTAAGCCACTGAGGTGATGTTGTCCGACTGGAATCTGATGAATCGGGACGACCCCAGGGGGGCCAAGCCCTCAGAGCGTTGAATATTGCTCGTAGTTTCAGAATATTTCATTAGTAGGCTCGATTCCTCTCGAGTCCATCTGCCCTGTGCCTTTCTGGCACCCCAAACAGCTCCTCATCCTGATAGACTTGCGTCCATGGTCGCAATCTCCCAGGATGGTCTCAAGAAGGACAGCTGTCCCGAACGGATCCACTAAGAGAGGGACTCCCTCATTCGGTTGTCCAAAGATATCTGTTGGGATAGATCTGAGTGATTGCCGTTCCACTGTCTCAACATGCACAACTGAAGGCACAACTGAAGAGGTCTGAGATGGAACCTGGCGTATGAAATGATATCTATGCTGGATACCATGAGCCCAATCACCTCCATACACTTGAGAGGGTCTGAAGAGCAAGACAATTGGACGCAATCTTGCAACATCTCTGATCTGTCAAGAATATCTTCATGGCTGAAAAATCTATTATCGTACCCAGGAATTCCACCCTGTTGCTGGGGACCAGGGAACTCTTTCCTTAGTTTATCTTCGATCCGTGGGATTGAAGGAAAAGGAGTAGAGCCCTCGAGTAATCCGCTGTGAGATTGCAGGACGGAGCCTGGACCAGGATATTGTCCAGATAAGGAGCCACTGAAATACCTCTGGCTCTCGCTACCATGAACAGTGCTCCCAGAACCTTCGTAAAGACTCTTGGGGGCATCGCCAGACCAAACGGTAGGGCCACAAACTGGAAGTGTTGGTCCAGGAATGCAAACCTTAGGAACCTGAAGTGATCCTTGTGGATTGGTACGTGAAGGTGAGCATCCTTCAAATCTATTGTTGTCATGAATTGCCCCTCTTGAACAAGGTGCAAAATCGACTCCATTTTGAACTATGGGACTGACAAACTTGTTTATGCATTTAGGTCCAAAATTGGGCGAAACATGCCCTCCTTCTTTGGGACCACCAAAAGGTTTGAATAATAACCCATACCTCTTTCTGCTAGAGGGACTGGGATGATAACTCAGAGAGAGGAGAGATCCCTCCCACACCCTAGAAAGGGTTCTCTCTTCTCTGGATTTTATGATATGTTTGACAGGAGGAATCTGCCTCTGGGCGGATGAGTCTTGAATCCTATCCTGTAACCCTGGGATACGACCTCCAGAACCCAAGGGTCCTGAACGTCTCTCATCCAGGCCTCCGCAAAAAGATAGTCTTCCCCCTACGATCCAGAGACGGATCGGGGGCCGCTCCTTCATGCCAATTTTGTCTCGGTGGGCTTCTTGCTCTGCTTGGATTTGTTCCAAGTAGTTAGCAGGCTTCCAAGATCCCTTGGACTGCTCTGACTTCGCGGGAGGCTGCTGGCGCTGAGACTTGTCCACACGAAAGGGACGAAAAGCAGACTCTTTAGGCTTATTCTTCTTATCCTGTGGCAGGAAAGCACCCTTGCCACCCGAGACCGTGGATATAATAGAATCCAGGCCTGGACCAAAAAGAACCTTCCCCTTAAACAGGAGGGAAAGTAGTCTAGACTTGGAAGTCATGTCAGCAGACCACAACTTTAACCACAGAGCCCTACAGGCTAAAACAGAAAAACCTGATGTCTTAGCATTCAGGCGAATAATCTGCATATTTGCATCACAGATAAACGAATGAGCTACCCTTAAGGCCTTAATTTGTTCCTGTATCTCATTGAGGGGAGTCTCCACCTCAACCATAGCTGAGAGAGCGTAACACCAATAGGTAGCTGAACCAGCTACAGCAGCGACCGCCGCTGCCGGTTGAAACGAACCCCGTGAGTTGGAACATCTTCCTCAACATGGATTACAACTTTTTATTCATGGGCTCCTTGAACGAAGAACTATCCTCGAGCGAAATAGTCGTTCTCTTATCGAGCGTGGAGATAGCACCATCCACCTCATGCTGCAAATCCGGAACAGGTAACAGCTTTTAAAGAGGTAGAAGGCGAAAAGGACGAACCAAGCTTCTCCCACTCATTCTTAATTATATTAGCCATTTTAATGGGGACCGGGAAAGTCTGAGGCACCACCTTGTCCTCATAAACCCTATCTAGCTTAGGGATCGAAGGTTCCTCCGGATGTTTCGGTTCAGGAACCTCCAGCGTAGCAAGCACCTCTTTCAGCAGAAAGCGCAAATGCTCCATCTTTAATTTAAAATCTGGCTCCTCCGCAGGTGGAGGTCTAGAAGTTACCGATTAAGACCCAGAAAGAACGTCCTCCGAAGAGTCGGAGTCGTCCTCATCAGCTGATAATCTGTCAGAGACATCCAGCAGAGTAGATGACCCCTGGGACGGATAGCTATGTTTCACCTTTCGCTTGCGCTTAGCAGGGCGTGGTAAGGCATTGAAGGCCTCAGAAAACGCTGTTTGTAACTGAGCAGCAAAATCTGGCGGCCAAAAGGAGAATAGTGCCCTGGGAAGCTGCATGTGCAATAGGAGATGAGTGTAGGGAACGCACCTCTCGGGACGGAGAACCCTCAGAGGTGAACGGCTCAGTTGTACTAAATATCTTTTTAGATATTGCAATTTTATCGAAGAATGTGAAACAGAGTTGAGCAGGTAGATCAACCGGAACCTCCTCACAATAGACACAGTTAATAGGTTTAGCTGAAGAGGGAGTACCCTCTAACATATCAGAGTCCTCCATAGATTATGCCTTTATTGCGGACTAGATAGAATTTAAATGGCACCTTTATATCTCACACATGACGCAGCATAGATAGCAATAAAACAATATTATGCATAACCCCCCCCCCCCCCGTTCAATAACCCCCTTTCCGAGGGTATTACCCTTGATTGTATAAAGATAAATGAGACACACTGTGACCCTGTCTTCTTGCATTATCATATATGTATAAATTAAACGATCTTACCAGAATCTATGCTGTGGAACAGGAACATGGACTTGAGAGCAGAAAAGCAGGCAGCAAAACTCGTCAACGCTGATTGCTTATGGAACTGTTAATCTGAGTCAGGATGGGTTTACAGAAAGACTCTCCCTGCATCTCTGGGCTCTAGCATTCATCCATGCTCTCACTAAGAGAGGCTGACAGGACTACTTAAAACTCCAGTCCCATTTCGAAGAGTACTACCCTCTATAAGAGACTACTCCGAATCTTCCGACATTTCTCTGCCAACCTCCTGTGACGAAAGGCAAAGAATGACTGGGGGGATGAGGGAAGTGGGGGAGGTATTTAAACCTTTGGCTGGGGTGTCTTTGCCTCCTCCTGGTGGCCAGGTTCTTAATTCCCACAAGTAATGAATGAAGCAGTGGACTCTCCTCCCATTAAGATGGAAATACAGATAACATTTAATATATATATATATATATATATATATATAGTTAAGTCGTTTTCCTTAAAGGGACAGTCAAGATTAAACTTTCATGATTCAGATAGGGAGGGCATGCAATTTTAAGCAACTTTCCAATTTGCTTTTCTCATCAAACTTTCTTTGTTCTTTTAGTATTCTTTGATGAAAGCTAAACCTAGGTAGGCTCATATATACATACACAAACACACATATACACAAACATACATAAACACACACAGATACATGTACACACATACAC
Source organism: Bombina bombina (assembly GCF_027579735.1). NCBI lineage: Eukaryota > Metazoa > Chordata > Amphibia > Anura > Bombinatoridae > Bombina > Bombina bombina. Next base: position 96,745,615 of record NC_069507.1, read on the forward strand.
AAACACACACACGCATATACACATACACATACATACATGCACACACACACACACACACAAAGATGTAATGACAGCTAGCTTTCAGTTTAGGAAAGCAAAATAGTCAATTCACTGCAAATGTAAAACATTCCAACATCTGCTTATTCATTAGCCATTATTGAAATCAGGATCCCAAGACAAAAAGAAGAAAACCACACAGATTTTCTATGCACTATTTTATAATACTGAGCACACAAAAGGTTTTTCTGAATCAAGACAAGTTTCAACAGATGTCAGGGAAGATCTGCTAATGAAAACTACTAATTTAAACAGATACCTTTCCATCTATTTAGATCGATAGGTCAGAGATAGATAGATAGATAGATAGATAGATAGATCGATCGATAGATAGATAGTTTAAGAAGTGCTCTTCATTTCTATTTTCCTTTAAATTGTCGATTTTAAAAATGGTTGAATTGTAGAACACCAGACACTGGTTGCTATAAATTTCATATATGAAAAGTAAACTCAAACGTCTAAATGTAACAATTAAACAGGAATGAAACTTTCAAATATTAGAATACTGAATGTTTAAATGGAATAAAAATAAAATAATAAAAACATTCAGTATCTTATTGTTTTATCTTATTAAAATGTAGATTTTGTTTAACTAATAAAAAAAAATTATATCTTTATATTTGTACATAAACAAGATAAGGAGAATAAACATACACGTGCATATCATTTTTGGATTGTATCTTACCAAGTAGTGAAAATACCAATAAAAACAATCAATCACAAGGTGAAGATTAGCATAAGTAATGCTCCATTAATCACATGTTTATTATGGTAATCATAGAATTTCATTACACTGGTTCATCCCTCAGATGAATTGTTTCCAGAAAGGTTAGAAAATGCACTTTGAATATTAATCTTTTCAACAGGATCAGTTGCCTGCTACAGTGAGTATTAGAAAAAGGAATTTTCAGCTGTTGGCTGCATGTTGATAACAAAAAAAAGCAACAATGTGAAAATGTATGTTACTCTTGACTTTGTTTAAATCATTTATAAAAATTATTTCAAATCTTATAATAAAAAAAAAATCCTTTAAAGGGATATGAAACCCACATTTTTTATTTTATGATTCAATTTTATGCAACTTTCTAATTTCCTCCAATTATAAATTTTTCTTCATTCTCTTGCTATCTTTATATGAATGTAAGCTTAGGAGCCGGCCCACATCCAGATTGTGCAACAAACGCTCCTTATGAGAAGAAGGATTAGGACACAAAGAAGGAACAACAATCTCTTGATTAATATTACTATCCGAAACTACCTTGGGAAGGAAACCTAAGGCAGTACGCAGTACTACCTTATCAGAATGGAAAATAAAGAAAGGAGATTCACACTGCAACGCTGAAAGCTCCGAAACTCTTTGAGCTGAAGAGATAGCAACCAAAACAAAACTTTCCAGGATAACAACTTAATATCCAAAGAATGCATAGGCTCAAACGGAACCTGTTGAAGAACTCTAAGAAGCAAATTAAGAATCCAAGGAGGAGTAGCAAACTTAAACAAAGGCCGGATTCTAACCAGGGCCTGACAAAAAGACTGAACATCTGGCACATCCGCCAGACGCTTGTGCAACAAAACAGATAAAGCAGACATTTGACCCTTCAAGGTATTTGCAGATAAACTCTTCTCCAGACCCTCCTGGACAAAAGACAAAATCCTAGGAATCATAACTCTACTCCAAGAGTAGCCCCTGGATTCACACCAAAACAGATATTTACGCCATATCTTAATAAATCTTCCTAGTCACAGGCTTACGTGCCTGAATCATAGTCTCAATAACCGACTCAGAAAAACCACGCATAGATAATATCAAGCGTTCAATCTCCAAGAAGTCAGCTCCAGAGAAACGAGAATTGGATGAAGGAAGGGAACCTGAAGTAGAAGGTCCTTCCTTAACGCAAGACTCCAAGGTGGAAAAGATGACATCTCCACCAGATCCGCATACCAGATCCTCCGAGGCCACGCCGGAGCAATGAGAATCACCAACACCCTCTCCTGCCTGATTCGAGCAATGACCAGAGGAAGGAGAGCAAACAGAGGAAAAACATAAGCTAGACTGAAGTCCCAAGAAACTACAAGAGCATCTATCAGTACAGCCTTAGGGTCCCTTGACCTCAACCTGTACCTCAGAAGCTTGGCATTCTGGCGAGATGCCATGAGATCCAGCTCCGGCTGTCCCCACTTGAGGATCAAGTTGGAAAAAACCTCAGGATGAAGTTCCCACTCCCCCGGATGAAAAGTGTCTGCTCAGAAAATCCGCTTCCCAATCGTCCAACCCTGGAATGTGGATCGCAGACAGACAACAACTGTGGGTCTCTGCCCACTGGATAATCCTGGCAACCTCTGTCATGGTCAAGAAACTCTGAGTTCCTCCCTGATGATTGATGTAAGCCACTGACGTAATATTGTCCGACTGAACCCTGATAAACTGGGCTAAAGCTGAGGCCAAGTCAAAAGAGCATTGAGGATTGCCCTCAGCTCTATAATATATTAACGGGGAGAACCGATTCCTCCAGAGTCCATAGACCCTAAGCCTTTAAAGAGCCCCAGACAGCTTCCCATCCCAGCAGACTGGCATCCATGGTCACAATCACCCAGGAAGGTCTGCGAAAGCAGGTTCCCTGGAAGAGAAGATCCTGAGACAACCACCACAGAAGAGAATTTCTTGTCTTCTGATCTAGAACAATCTTTGGAGACAGATCTGCATAATCCCTGTTCCATTGTCTGAGCATGCATAACTGCAGAGGCCTGATATGGAACCGAGCAAACGGAATGATGTCCATGACTAACCATCAGACCAATAAAATCCATACACTGGAACCTCCTTAGGTACCTACAAGTACTTAAATAACCACTAAGGTCTATGGACTGGTTCCTTCCCCTTCCTCCTTGGATGTACCCATACCCCTTACCCTATTTCCCCTCCCTTCCCCCTTTTTTTATCTCCCCTTCTTCCCCCCTCTCTTCTCTTTTCCTGCCTTCTGTTCTTTCACTTCTGTACTGTACTCATGTGATGTGCAGGCTACACAGATTCTGCTGGGAGTAATGTATCATTACCATACATCACACATCTAAACTGCAACATAGGGAATACACATCCTTGCAATACTCAGCTACGGTATTGATTTATATTGCTCTAAGGATCTTTACATATGAGATGATAATACCTCCTATGAGATCATTTACCCTAAGTACAAAAGAAAGTAAGTTGTTCCATTGGATACAATTGACTCATGTGAAAAGAAAATTAATTCATATGTTGGATATGTACAAAACTTGATTCTAATCTGTACACTTAAGTGAATTGATTTGTGTTATGTTATGTTTCTATTGTGTACTTTAAGCTATTCAATAAAGCTTTTTGAAAATTAATTTTTAAAAAAATCCATACACTGGGCCACTGATAGCCGAAGAGAGGACTGAAGAGCAAGACATGAGTTGAAGATCTTCGTTCTTCTTGCTTCTGTCAGAAAAATCTTAATTTCTAGAGAATCTATGATGGTTCCCAAGAATACCACCCTTGTAGCCGGATTCAAGGAACTTTTTCCTAAATTCACCTTCCAACCGTGGGAGTGCATAAAAGACAACAACAACTCTGTGTGGGAGCTTGCTAGTTGAAAAGATGGCGCCTGAACCAGAAGAGCTGTTGCAAGACCAAAAGGAAGGGCCACAAACTGAAAATGTTGGTCCAGAAATGCCAACTTCAGAAACCTGTAATGGTCCCTGTGGATCGGAATATGCAGATGCGCATCCTTTAAATCTACAGTGGTCATGAACTGACCTTCCTGAACCAAAGTAAGAATGGAACGAAAAATGTCCATCTTGAAAGACGGAACTCTGAGAAACTTTACTCTACCTTGTATCCCTGGGACACAATCTCTACCGCCCAGGGATCCAGGACATCCCAAACCCAAGCTTGAAAGGGTCTGCCCCCCCACCAGATCAACTCCTGGATCGGGGGCAGACCCTTAATGCTGACTTTGAGTCAGCAACCGGATTCTTAGATTGCTTCCCCTTGCTCCAGGACTGATTGGACTTCCAAGAGGGTTTAGATACTTCCTGCTTGGAGGAGGAAGAGGAAGATTTACCAGAGAAGTTACGAAAAGAACGAAAATTACTCTGATGACCTTTCTGTTTATTTCTCTTATCCTGAGGGAGAGAATGCCCCTTTCCTCCCGTAATATCAGAAATAATCTCAGCCAAACCAAGCCCAAACAAGGTCTTACCCTTGTAAGGAAAGGACAAAAGCTTAGATTTAGAAGAAACATCCGCAGACCAGGACTTCAACCATAAGGCTCTGCGCACCAGTAAAGCAAAGCCAGAAATCTTTGCTCCCAACTTTAAGACCTGTAAGGAAGCATCTGCAATAAAGGAATTGGCTAACTTCAGAGCTTTGATCTTATCCTGAATCTCCTCAAGCGGAGTATCCTGCTGAATAGAATCAGACAACGCATCAAACCAATAGGCTGCCGCACTGGTGACAGTAGCAATACACACCACAGGCTGCCATTGTAACCCCTGGTGAACATACATTGTTTTAAGTAATGCCTCCAACTGCTTATCCATAGGATCCTTAAAAGAACAGCTGTCCTCAATAGGAATAGTGGTTCTCTTAGCGAAAGTAGAAACTGCTCCCTCCACATTGGGAACCGTCTGCCAAGATTCCTTGATAGAATCAGCAATTGGAAACATCTTCCTAAAAAAATGGAGAAGGAGAAAAAGGAATCCTAGGTTTCTCCCACTCCTGAGAAATAATCTCGGAAACACGATTTGGAACAGGAAACACTTCCACCATGGAAGGAACGTCAAAAAACGTATTAAGCTTACTGGACTTCTTAGGAGTAACTATGACCGTCCCGTCAGAGTCATCCAAGGTAGCCAAAACCTCCTTAAGCAACAAACGGAGGTGCTCTAGCTTAAACCTGAAGGAAACGGCCTCAGAATCAAAAGAAGGAATTACACTGTCAGAATCTGAGATTTCACCCTCAGACGCTACAGAAGTATCTTCTTTCTCCGACCTATGGGAAGAAACATTTGACATAACTGCAACTGAATCAGAAACCTTATACTTCCTTTTGCGCTTCCCCTGCAACATAGTAAAAGTGGACAAAGCCTCAGATACTGCCAAGGATATATGGATAGCCATATCCTGCAAAGAAAAACCAACCTGAGAGGAAACACAGGGCACTGCATGAGAAGAGGATAAGGATTGGGACGTTTGAGGAGAAAGCTGCGGAATAGCTTGAACTGGAGACCCCTGAACAACATCCGCCTTAGACAATGATGGCTCAGAATCAAAAATTGTATACCTGTTATGCAGTGTTCTCTCAATACATGAGGAACAAAAAGGGATAGGTGGTTCCACATTTGCATCCATACATAAAGAACAAGTAACAGCTTGCAGGTCCTCTTGGTCCATATTTCCCACAAAGAATAAAATAAACAATAAAAAAATACTTTATTCAGATAAATGCTTTCATTCATTATGCAGGGCAGCTCACAAGGTTTGAAATTTATCATCCCTCACATGGACCTGTGGAAAAAAGAAAAAAGACTGAGTAAACCTACTCAGGCTTTCAAAAAAGGGCAGCAACAAACTACTTGAGAGGCATAGTGGGGATTATACCCCACAAGTTCCCAAATACTTAAAAGCCACCACTGCTCTACTGAAGAGACTGACATGGACTACGGCTAGACCCCAGAAAAAGACCACAGCAAACCTGCTCTGCTTTAAAAATAACAAACTCTTGATTGAAGAATCAGACACCAAACTTTACCCCTCCTTGCAACTAATACAAACAAAGAGAATGACTGGGGATTGTGGGTAGGTAGGTATTTAACAGCTTTGCTGTGGTGTTCTTTGCCTCCTCCTGCTGGTCAGGAAAGATATTCCCAACGTGTCATTAGAAAGAAATTGGGTTTTATATCCCTTTAAGTACATCCCATACTGTATTTTTGTACAACATTATTATTATTGTTATCATCATTAATTTGTAAAGTCTTAACAAATCCTGTAGCAAATATTCCAATGTAAAATGGGGTTTCAGGTGAAAAGAAAGCTCAGCTTTAGAAGAAATCAGCCTCCCTGAGGTGAGGGGGGGGGGGGGGGGAAAGAGCCCAGCCCTTTAAATACAATGAACTGTTATTTGCTTCTTCCCTGGGTACACTGTGCCTTTAAAAGGACACCAAACACTCATGCAACCCCTCTAATCATAGGAGCTGCCATGATGGAACTTAGGTTACACTGAAGGTACAGGAATGTAGTAAAAGATTTCAACATGGCCTCACACCCCCACCCATAACTAGAGGAAGGCAGTGAATAACCTCAATACAATGCTGATAACATTATTTAGTTTATCTATGCATGCTAAAAAGAAACCTTGCAATGGACTTTAATTATTTGTTTTGCCAACTTATCCTATAATTTAATACTGTACTCATCAAGCAATAAGTGTTAGCATTAAGTACTCATCAGCCAATAAGCCCTAGTAGGTACTACACAAACAATATTGTATTTGTTTTAATTAATATTTAAAGGACCATTCCAGTGAATAAGAAAAAAAAACAACGACCCTACAAGTCTATGTGTTTAACCCCCAGAAAAGGGTTAGACACATAGTTAAAGGGCCACTAAAGTCAAAATTAAAGTGTCATGATTCAGATAGATTATACAATTTAAAACTACTTTGCAATATATCATTAAAAAAATAAAATAAATGTGTGCACATGTTTTGAGGCTACAGCTCCTACTGAGCATGTGCAAGACTGCACTGTATATATACGTATATGCATTTTGTAATTGGCTGGTGGCTGTCACATGATACGGAGGAGGGAAAATTGGATTAACTTTAAAATTTACCAGAAATATTCTACTGCTCATTTCAAATGCAAAGTAAGTACATTAGCATTGTCTTGAATATGTCTTGGTTTTCCAACCTGCAGTTCTGTCACTGTCTCAGTCAGAAGTAGTAGTCTCACGACTGCTGCAGAGATTGGTACCTTTTGTGGGGGGGGGGGGGGGGGGGGGGGGGGTTTAACACAGAGTTGCAGGGTCTATAATTATAGTAATTTTTTTTCACTAAATGGCCCTTTAAACAGCTTTAATTTATTTATGAATACAATGTTCCTTTAACTAGAAAGCCAGGATTCAAAATCAAATCTCCATATATTTATTTTTAATCAGACTTTTCATATTCATATAGTGAATTATATACTAAATCGTTTAGGGTGGACAATATAAAGCTTCACAAATGGAAACAAGTAATAAGAATCTTTTTTACTCTGTTTTTCTAACCTCTTATAGCAGGGCGGCCCTGTACAACATAAGAATTATCTGCTATCAGAACGCTGTAGCCTGAGTGATCCGTGAACAAGCGGATGTCTATCCTTGCATGCAGATATGAGCAGAAGCCAAGTGAAAAAAAAAACACCCTGACATTCCCTGTCAGCAACACTTGAATTTATCCTGGGCAAGCAGACGGAGAATTTCACTGTTTGTTTATGAGTATGGTCTCTCACACAATTAGAGCAAACACTAATCGTCAGAAGACATAGTTTTCCAAACATTAAATTTATCCTCTATTCAGCTGTTTTTTTTGGAGGTTGAAGAATAAAAGCGCTTCATGATGAAAATGTCTTTATGGATATTATTCTATTAAAAGGAACATAAAAGTCAAATTAAACTTTAATTATATATATATTTATTTATTCTCCCAAGGACTTTTTTAGTGGGTGCACCACCCGGCTGATTTTACCGACCACAGCAAAATTTTAGACAGCATTAAAGTGATTGTAAAGTTTAAGGAATAAGTGCCCGACATTTTTTTTTTTTTACCATTGCGTTATGAAAAAAACAGACTACTGAGCCCCCACCCGCATCTCCTACTGTATTGAGCATATCGATGATGAATCCGGCTTCCTCCAATCGTTCCGTGCCCCCTTTGGCATGCAGCTCGTGGAGCACGCAACGATTGGAGGAAGTCGGATTCGTCGTTGATATTCTAAATTCATTAGGAGATACGGGCAGAGGATCGGCGGTCTGTTTTCCATAACACTATGGTAAATATTTTAAAAAAGAAGCGTCATTGTAACGTTTAATAAATTAAAAGTGCCCCTTGTTTTTAAGATTATTTTTAGATACCGGGCACTTATTAATTAAACTTTACAATCAGTTTAAGCTAACATTTAATAATATTAAAAGTTTTCAATTTTTATTGCACAAATTTTCATTAAATACATTTATGTTAAATTATGCAATTCAATTGTGCTTTGGATAGCTGAAAATGATTTAGTATTAGAAAAGATTACACTGCCGCACCCAACTACTTCATAAGTTTTTTGTTTTTTTTCTCAAAATGAACTGTAACCAAAAAACCAAAGTGGATGACAGACACAGGAAATTTCTTAACAATATTTTTTTTATATATATATTTATTTCAGAAAAACTGGCACAATGAAACACTCCACAAGGAGGGACCACAGTAATTAAGGCCTATTCTGTTGGTCTCTTTAAACAGTTACAGAGCAGCATGTGAAAAAACAGAGCCATGTGCAATTCTGTCTCGTTCTCCAGGAAAAGAATTAGCTGCCAGGTAATGTGTTCACATAGTATTATTTCTTGACAAATGAGCGTAACGAATCAAGCGTGAAGATGAAGAGGCAAAAAGCCTGACACGCAACCAGTAAAATGCTAATGACAAAAGCTCATTTAGTCAATTACAGATACAGGCTGGATAGCTGTCAATAGCACCGAAGGGAAAACTACAACAAAAACCTCTGTTAATCACTAACTTACTGTAGTCTTACTCTCACTAGTATTCACCAGTAAACCTTGTATACCCCCTCCCCACCCCTCCCGACACATATCATAGAGTGTTAATGAAAGCCTAAATAATTAATACATTTTCACTTTGAGTATATAGCTTATAATGAAAGCCTAAATAATTAATACATTTTCACTTTGGGTATATAGCTTATATTTTTGTTTTGATTTCAGCAATACCATGTCATATATAGTACAAACGTTTCTATAGATACCACATATGAGGGCGTGGTTAAAGGGACAGTTTACTCAAAAATGTTCTCCCCTTTAATTTGTTCACAATGATCCACTTTACCTGCTGGAGTGTATTAAATTGTTTACAAGTATTTCCATTACCCTTATATTGGCATATGAAATAGTTTATTTAGCCTCTGGTATCCCCACCCATCCTGAAAGTTTTTGGTCTCGAGGCCATGCTGTGTTAACACTAGGGCCATGCTGTGTTAACTCTAGGGATGCAATGAAATGAAAATTCTGGACCGAAACCGATACCGAAAATTCAGGATGCCCCTGGCCGAAAACCACATTTTTTTCTTTTCTTTTTTTAACTACAGTGTGTGTGTGTGTGTGTGTGTGTGTAGCTGAGAGAACTTGTAGGCGGGAAAGCTCCAACAAATGGGCGTGGTCACTTGTACCGTAGGGCGTAATCTGCAGTGAAACTGGTGGAGCTCTACAAGGGAGAGCGTGGTTATAGCCAGACAACAATGCAAGGTGGACATGTGTTTTGTTTTTGGGTGTAGTTATCCGTGCGATAGGCATGGCTGCACCTGATCGTCTCTCATCGTATCTCTGCCTAGTTCCTGGTTTGGGTCTCACACTGACCCGTCAGATTATATGTCCAGAGCCTCAAATGGAGTCTGTCTGTCTGTCACCTATCACCAGGACCACCGGACTTAGCTACAACCTTACGTGCAAGGTGGTTATAGAAAGTTACTGTGCTTTTTTTGTATACACTGTCTGGTGGGTGCTAATTTGTACCAACTGTGTGCAAGCTTGGGGCTTATGCTTATATAGTGTGCACGCATATTTGCCTCAGGCGAATAAAATGTCTACGCACAAGAGGCTGTTGTATGAGCACTGTATATAAGGCTTATACATATTCACTGTGTGTGCTTAGGGCTGTGTCTGATAATATCAAGTGTTTATAAACATGTTACTTATCCTTCTTTGAAAACTGTATTCAGAACTTTAGTTTCCTTCAAAAAAAAAAAAAAAAAAAAGGCCACTGCTGGTTTCAAATATCATTATGTCATGGTACTTATGTGTGTGCTCTGTGTACCATGCCAGTGCTGTGCTGCTCACCTTATGCTAAGGATAGACATTTAACTCAATAGAACAGGGGAGGGCTGTATATTTTTAGCCATTTTGGTCCTCTTTGGGCCGAAATTGGAATTTGCACATTTTCGGAGGCCCAGATTTTGGTGCATCGCTATTATTATTCTTTATTTAGTTCTGTGTAACAGAATCAGATTTAACCGGGTTTTTTTTTTTACTAATTATCAAAATAAAGTATAGTCATAGAAACTATTATTATATGCAAAACAGTAAGTCAAATAATGAACTCAAACAGCAGCTCTAGGCTGGCATCAAATTTGAAATATGCTACACAATAATTTTACCGAAAATAATAGGCAAAAAAACCGAAAAACAAAATAAAGAAAAATGCAATTTTCGGCCGAAACTTTCTGCGGCCGAAATTTCGGTGCATCCCTAGTTAACACAACCAGTAGAAGAACAATTTTCCATTGTTCTTTCTAAATATTGGTGATTGGTTTATGGACAGATATAAGATAAAGAAGCAGGTATATGTACACAATGTGATAAAGTAATGAGATCTGATTATACCTACAAGCTCAACCCATTTTATTAGGTTGTGGCTTCAAAAAACAAAATCAGCTAATTCATATACACAAATAAGCCTTAAAAAGCAAATCTCATACATTTTATACTCTGCAGCTGGTAAAAAAAAGTAATTGGAAACACATTAAGGGAAAAACAATGTTATAGTATACTGTCCCTTTAATGATACTGCACATGCGCTACACTTTAACAGTTTTTTTTCTGGCTGCTTGAACACGTAGAGGTGTTTTCTACATATACTTGTACTGATTAGTTCTCACAGATAGAAAGACAGAAAAAAGCAAATAAACACAAAGATAGACTCAAGTACATGTGCATACACATATACGTAATATATAAAATCTAACAAGAATATATATAATATAAAAAAAACATTGTTGAACTAGTATTAAATAAAATAGTAAGCACCCTTTACAGAAGCTAGCTAAGATAATAAATTATTTCTGTAATGTAATGGAGTAGGTGTCCTATTAAAAAAAATTATAAAAAATAATCAATAAACTGTAAATCAATATGGGACAGACTGGCTGTGGGAGCATCAAAATGGGCTTAAAGGGACATTAAACCCACATTTTTTCTTTCATGATTTAGATAGAGCATGCAATTTTAAACAACTTTCTAATTTACTTCTATTATCTAATTTGCTTCATTCTCTTGATTTTCTTTGCTGAATAGCATATCTAGATAGGCTCAGTAGTTGCTGATTGGTGCCTGCACATAGATGCCTCATGTGATTGGTTCACCCATGTGCATTGCTATTTCTTTAACAAAGGATATCTAAAAAAATAAAGCATATTAGATAATAGAGAATTCAATTTTAAACAACTTTCCAATTTACTTCTATCTGAATCATGAAAGAAAATGTTTGGGTTTAGTGTCCCTTTAAGAACAAAAGTAAACTACATTTTTTATTTTTTTTAAACAAACAAATAATATGGCTCATTAAACATGACTTAACATACACTTTCATTTTTAAAGACAAAAATATCCCTTTGAAGCGGAGCTAGTAAAGTAATTTATCATTTCCCTGTTAAGTTGCTTTAACAAAAACATTGCCTCACACAAGAGATTGTAAAGTACTCAGTCGTTAAATCGTTTCCATCAGGCTTCTATTTACAGACATTTAAGTTAATGAAAGCCACAATGGGTGGGATTGGTCTTAAAACTTATGTAAATATCCCATTAAAGTTTTATTATTAAGACCTTTATTTGTGTTAGTGATCAAAACAGGTGTTTACAGTAACTGGTGTACTGTTTTACTCAGTAGCAAATACTGTATCGTAGACAATGGCTTAAAGGGACATTAAATACCTCAAGATATTAATAGAAATTGTTTAATTACATGTAGTAAAAAACACATATACTTTCATTATTTATTTTGTTCTGCTTTCCTGTAATTTAAAGGGACATTAAACCCAATTTTTTTGTTTTATGATTTAGATAGAGGGGCCTATCTATCAAACTCTGAATGGAGCTGGATGCGCCGTGTCTCTGGCGAGCCTGCAGAAACAGCAGTTATGAAGCAGCGGTCACAAAGACCGCTGCGCCATAACCTGTCCGCCTGCTCTGAGCAGGTGGACAGACATCGCCGGAAATCAACCCGATCGAGTACAATCGGGTTGATTGACACCCCCCTGCTGGCGGCCGATTGGCCGCAAGTTAGCAGGAGGCGACGTTGCACCAGCAGCTCTTATGAGCTGCTGGTGCAATGCTGAATACGGCGAGCATATTGCTCGCCATATTCAGCAAGGTCTGGCGGACCTGATCCGCACTGTAGGATCAGGTCCGCCAGACTTTCATAAATAGGGGCCAGAGTCTGCAATTTTAAACAAACTTCTAATTTACTTCTATTATGTAATTTACTTCATTCTCTTGATATCCTTTGCTGAGAATCATATCTAGATAGGCTCAGAAGCTGCTGATTGGTAGCTGCACATAGATGCCTTGTGTGATTGGCTCACCATGTGCATTGCTATTTCTTAAACAAAGGATGGACGGCCATCGATGGGCCGTGTGATGTGGAGGGGGCGGGCTCGTGGGAGAGATCGGCGGGGGGGGCATGCACAGGTAGGGAGCAGGTGGGAACCGCTACACTGCAGAAAAAGATTTTACAAAAAGTGGCAGAGAGGGGGATACAAAAATAAAATAAAAATGATCTAAGGGATCTGGGAGGGGGTGGGGGGTTGGTCTTTGGGGGGGCAAGCTACACTACAGAAAAAATATACAAAAATATAAAAAAATATATATATATTATTGTAAACTGGGTACTGGCAGACAGCTGCCAGTACCCAAGATGGCTACCAATACGTTAGAGGGGGAGGATTAGAGAGCTGTTTGGGGGGGGATCAGGGAGGTTGGGGGCTAAGGGGGGATCCTACAGAGCAGCATATGTAAATATGCTTATTTTTTAAAAAAATCAAAGATGGCTATTATTTTAGTACTGGCAGACTTTCTGCAGGGACAATTGTGGGGTGGGGGAGGGAAGAGAGCTGTTTGGGAGGGATCAGTGGGTGTAATGTGTCAGGTGGGAGGCTGATCTCTACACTAAAGCTAAAATTAACCCTGCAAGCTCCCTACATGCTCCCTAATTAACCCCTTCACTGCTAGCCATAATACACGTGTGATGCACAGCGGCATTTAGCAGCCTTCTAATTACCAAAAAGCAACGCCAAACACATATATGTCTGCTATTTCTCAACAAAGGGGATCCCAGAGAAGCATTTACAACCATTTGTGCCATAATTGCACAAGCTGTTAGTAAATAATTTCAGTGAGAAACCTAAAGTTTGTGAAAAAAATTGTGAAAAAGTGAACAATTTTATTTTTATTTGATTGCACTTGGCGGTGAAATGGTGGCATGAAATATACCAAAATGGGCCTAGATCAATACTTTAGGTTGTCTTCTAAAAAAAAATCTATACATGTCAAGGGATATTCAGGGATTCCTGAAAGATATCAGTGTCCCAATGTAACTAGCGCTAATTTTGGAAGAAAAATGGTTTGGAAATAGCAAAGTGCTACTTGTATTTATTACCCTATAACTTGCAAAAAAAGCAAAGAACATGTAAACATTGGGTATTTCTAAACTGAGGACAAAATTTGGAAACTATTTAGCATGGGTGTTTTTTGGTGATTGTAGATGTGTAACAGATTTTGGGGGTCAATGTTAGAAAAAGTGTGTTTTTTCCATTTTTTCCTCATATTTTATCATTTTTTTTATAGTAAATTAAAAGATATGATGAAAATAATGGTATCTTTAGAAGGTCCATTTAACGGCGAGAAAAACGGTATATAATATGTGTGGGTACAGTAAACGAGTAAGAGGAAAATTACAGCTAAACACAAACACTGCAGAAATGTATAAATAGGTCCCAAACGGACAGAAAATGGAAAAGTGCTGTGGTCATTAAGGGGTTAAACAACTGATATAATTTTTTAAAAATACATGTACAAATTATTCTCAAGCTAATCTTTGCTCTGAATTACAACAAGCAATGATTTATTTAGAGTTAATTTCCCTTTAAGAAATATATAAAGAGACTTGTAGAGATTTTTTTGAGCTTTGATTCTTTAAGGAGTGAATTTGTGAAAACTAAAATATCAGATTACAATTCTGTGGGGCCTATTATAGGATTAGAACGTTTGATTATCTTCTGTCAGCTGCTTGGAACTGGGCTTCGCACTGTTTTTTTTTTTATGGGTTCTTCAGCAAAAACACAGCTGTAGTGTGGGAGGAAAAATATTAGATGATATGTGAGCTGTTGCTCACTATGGGGGTTTGAAAGAAGCACAGTCCCAATGCAACCTAGAAACAGCAATTGTAGGAAGGTCAAACCAAAAGGCAGAAAGAGAGAGCAACTACCTAGAACGTTACTGTCACAGTTCAGGGAATCTCTCATTACAACCTCAGCAATGCGCTATATAGAATTTTATTGCCTTTTTTATATAGAAAGTCCCATAACAAGTATATATATATCAGTCACACTCACATTGGATCTTTCCCCATATGTAACATTGAGTCAAATGAAAAGGTGGGGTTTAAAGTAAGTAGGTATAACCAAGAAAGAACCATCGATCTCGAACACCAAGATGTTTGTGACACTACAACATAATATATTCATTATTCCCCATTTTTCCCCAATCTATTATCATGTTTGTGCTGCAATTGTTTGGGACACGGTTACAATTCCTCTCAATACGGTCATTATTAATACGTAATATTTATCCCTTCCCAGACCTGCACAGTAGATAAGGGATCTTTCCCTAACACTACCTACTGCCCTCTTAGTCTTCTATTCATTTCCTCCTGGCTGTGTTGACGTTAGACAAACCAGCACATACTATACAAATTAAATCAGTACCTTTACGGACTTGATTGTTACGGCTCTGTGTGCTCACCTGGTGGCCGCTCCCGGTCACTCCCGTCTGCTGGCTGCTTTACCGGACCGCCCCCACCCCCAAGTACTAGTAACTGGCTTTGCTTATTGCAGGTGGCTACCACTCACTGGCCGGCGTGTCCTCCACCTTGGTTCCCTCCTTGTCACTGTGCTTTTAGGGAGGAGCTTGTGGTGTGTAGTCTAGTCTCTGTACGCTCAGGGCGAGTTTCTCCCTCCCGGCTACTGTGCTCTGACTGCTACTGTGCTCGGGACCCAGCCAGGTTGGGTCTGAGCGAAGGAGATGGTTGTGGTTGTGACGGGTGGGTGACTCCATTTGTCAGGGAGATGTAGAGCACAGTAAATGCACTGCAAAAAGGTTGGGCTATAGTTTTTGGAGACTCCACTTGACAAGAAGAGTGGAGACAGACTCCAAAAAGTGCCGCCCCTTCCAAGCTGCCGCCCTAGGCCCGTGCCTTGTTGGCCTAAGCAGTAATACGCCCCTGTATACAGTTGGATGCAAAAGTTTAGGCACCCCTGACAATTTACATGATTTTCATTTATAAATAATTGGGTGTTTGGATCAGCAATTTCATTTTGATCTATCAAATAACTGAAGGACATAGTAATATTTTAGTAGTGAAATGAGGTTTATTGGATTAACAGAAAATGTGCAATATGCATCAAAATGAAATTAGACAGGTGCTTACATTTGGGCACCCTTATCATTTTGTTGATTTGAATACCTGTAACTACTTAGCACTGATTAATTGGAACACACAATTGGTTTGGTGAGCCCATTAAGCCTTGAACTTCATAGACAGGTGCATCCAATCATGAGAAAAAGGTATTTAAGGTGGCCAATTGCAAGTTGTTGTTCTCTTTGACTCTCCTCTGAAGAGTGGCAATATGGGGGCCTCAAAACAACTCTCAAATGACCTGAAAACAAAGATTGTTCAACATTATGGTTTAGGGGAAGGCTACAAAAAGCTATCAGAGATTTAAGCTGTCAGTGTCCACTGTAAGGAACATAGTGAGGAAATGGAAGACCACAGGCACAGTTCTTGTTAAGGCCAGAAGTGGCAGGCCAAGTAAAATATCGGAGAGGCAAAGGATGGTGAGAACGGTCAAAAACAGCCCACAGACCACCTCCAAAGACCTACAACATCATCTTGCTGCAGATGGTGTCACTGTGCATCGTTCAAAAATTCAGCGCACTTTGCACAAGGAGAAGCCGTATGGGAGAGTGACGTGGAAGAAGCCTTTTCTGCACACACGCCACAAACAGAGTCGCTTGAGGTATGCAAACGCACATTTGGACAAGCCAGCTTCATTTTGGAAGAAGGTGCTGTGGACTGATGAAACAAAGATTGAGTTATTTGGTCATAACAAGGGGCGTTATGCATGGCGGCAAAAGAACACAGCGTTCCAAGACAAACACTTGCTACCCACAGTAAAATTTGGTGTATGTTCCATCATGCTGTGGGGCCATGGGGCTAGTGCCGGTACTGGGAATCTTGTTAAAGTTGAGGGTCGCATGGATTCCACTCAATATCAGCAGATACTTGAGAATAATGTTGAGGAATCAGTCACAAAGTTGAAGTTACGCCGGGAACAAGTACAATGTTCTGGAATGGCCATCCCAGTCCCCCAGACCTGAATATCATTGAAAATCTGTGGGGTGATTTGAAGCGGGCTGTCCAGGCTCGACAACCATCAAACCTAACTGAACTGGAGATGTTTTGCAAGGAGGAATGGTCCAAAATATCTCAATACAGAAACTAGACACTCATTACAGGCTATAGGAAGCGTCTAGAGGCTGTTATTTCTGCTAAAGGAGTCTCTACTAAATATTGATGCAATATTTCTGTTGGGGTGCCCACATTTATGCACCTGTCTAATTTTGTTTTGATGCATATTGCACATTTTCTGTTAATCCAATAAACCTCATTTCACTACTGAAATATTACTGTGTCCTTCAGTTATTTGATAGATCAAAATGAAATTGCTAATCTAAACACCCAATTATTTATAAATAAAAATCATGGAAATTGTCAGGGGTGCCTAAACTTTTGCATACAACTGTATGTATGTGTGTGTGTATATATATATATATATATATATATATATATATATATATATATATATATATATATATACACGCACACACATACATATATACATACACACACACTGTATGTATATATATATATATATATATATATATATATATATATATCTTCGTCATTTTGCATTACTTATCATTTATAATAACACAAACACAAAATGGAACATCAGTAAGTTTAGGTTTTAAATAAAACAAATGTGAAATGTAGAACAATCTCTGTAACTACAAATCAAATAAGTTGTACAGTGTAAAACATTTAAAAGGGACAGTATGCACCAATTGCATTTAACTGTAATAGACAAATAGACACTACTATAAAGAATATGCACAGATACTGATCTAAAAGTCCAGTATAAAACCTTTTAAAAACTTAATAAGAAGCTCCCAATTTAGCACTGTTGATGAGGTTAGGCCGAGACACCCACTGAAAGGGACTAAGAGCAGACCCTCCCCTGCATATGAAAAGACCCATTATACAAACAGAAGCAAGCTGAAGTCTTTAGACATCAGTATACATTTAAATCTTTGGGGCTTGGTTAGGAGTCTGAAAATCAGCACAATGTTGTTTAAAAATAAGCAAAACTATACATTTTTACAAAAACACCCCAGATGGGCTATATAAATAGATCATCTACAAAACATTTATGCAAAGAAAAATCTAGTGTACAATGTCTTAAGCCTTTTGTGTGTTAGATGACTGGAGCAGACTGAATAGAAAAACGTGCTGCCCTCTGCAGCAACTAAGAGGTAAAACCAACACAGTTAATAAAGGGACACTCAATCAAAATTAAACTTTCATTATTCAGATAGAGCATGCCACTTTAAACAACTTTCCAGTTTACTTCCATTAACAAAATGTGCAGAGTCTTTTTATATTTAAACGTTTTGAGTCACCAGCTCCTACTGAGCATGTGCAAGAATAAGTGTGTATGCATTTGTGAATGGCTGATAGCTGTCACATGGTAAGTGAATGCATTTGTGATTGGCTGATGGCTGTCACATGGTACAGGGGGAGTGGAAAAATACATAACTTTTAAAATTGTCAGAAAAAAAAAAATCTACTACTCATTTGAAGTTCAGACTAAGTGCTATTGCATTGTCTTGTTATCTTGCATTTGTTGATTATGCAAATCTGCAGTGTTGACTGGTCCTTTAAACTCTTCATTGTCGAGTTTTCTCCATAAAATGCCAAACCATATAGACATTTGTCTGTGGAATTTGCTCTTTTGCGTAAGATAGCTAAACAACTAAACTGTTTTAGGTTTGCAATGAGAAAAAATTAAATCGTATATGTTTATGTGTCCTATTACGTATAAATGAAAAGTAATTATCTACAATTTTTCTCTATTAAACCCTCAAATAATTTATCAGACAAAAAAAAGGACATGCCAAGGTAACTTTCAGTTATAAGAAAGCAGACGGAATGAAGTTACTAAATACATGACTTCATTCCGTCATTTCCGTTTAATTTAATAATTAAAGGGACACTCAGGTCAAAATTAAACTTTCATGATTCAGATAGAGCAGCAATTTTAAACAACTTTCCAATTTACTTCCATTAACAAAACGTGAACAGTCTTTTTTAAATTTACACTTTTTGAGTCACAAGCTGCTACTGAGCATGTGCAAGAATTCACAGACCATACTATATGCATTTGTGATTGGCTGATGGCTGTCACATGATACAGGAGGAGTGGAAATAGACATAACGTTAAAATTTGTCGTAAAAAAAATCTACTACTCATTTGAAGTTCAGACTAAGTGCTATTGCATTGTCTTGTTATCATGCATTTGTTGATTATGCAAATCTACTGTATTCATTGGTCCTTTAAAAGGGAAAGGAAGCACCTTTTAATTTCCCTGCTGTTTTCCAATAGATTAACGTCCGAACGTTATTAGAAGAGATTAATGACTTGTTAGCTGTAATTATTTAACAATGGTCAAACTCTGCCTAATACTTTTTTTTTTTTGATGAACCAATCATAAACTAATTTTGAATTGAGTGACAAGACTTAAAGGGGGCAGTGTATTCTAAAATGGTTTTCCCCTTAATGTGTTTCCAATCATACCAGCTGCAGAGTTTATAAAAAATAAACCTTAAGGATTGATGTATTATTAATTTTAAACAATAGCTGGTTTTGCTCATTGAAACCACAACTATTGAGTTGTGGTTTCAATGAGCAAAACCAGCTATTGTTTATAAAAAATAAACCTAAAGGATTGATGTATTATTAATTTTAAACTCTGCAGCTGGTATGATTGGAAACACATCATGTTGAGCTGATCTTTAATATACCTCAACATCTTTTCTGTCTAATTATTTATACAAAGTCCTCATAATTTTCTTTATAAGTGTTTACTTAAAGGCCAATACTTAGAGAGAGAACAATGGAAAATTATGTACCTCTCTGTCACAGGCCCCACTGTGAGCATTATTTTATCCAAACCTTCTAGTTTACATGTTTGTTTTTTGTCACAGAAATGGTCAATATACACAGAGATAAAAAAAGGCAAGATCAGCTATTACAAATAAGAAAATTAAGGTGAATGAGCTATTTGTAAATAATTTAATCCACTCCAGAAGGTGAAATGGATCATTGGGAACAAATTAAAGGGGAAAAAATATTAGAGTACACTGTCCCTTTAAAGCGGTCATTGTATTAACCAATACAATAAGATAAACTGCTAATAAAGGACATATGTGAAAGGATAGGCTTGTGAAACCTTCCATGTGATCTGAGTTTACAGGACAGAACAATCCACAAATTTTAAACTTGGCTACAAAAAAAAATGATGCTATTTAACTGTATGAGATGAATGTAATATAAAATGTTCCATTACGTGTAGTTAAAACAACTTTGCAATATACTTTTATTATTTATGTTGTCCCTTTTTCCTGTAATTTAAAGGGACAGCCTACACCAGAATTTGTATTGTTTAATAAAATAGATAATCCCTTTATTACCCATTCCCCAGTTTTGCATAACCAACACGCTTATATTAATGCACTTTTTACCTCTGTGATTACCTTGTATCTAAGCCTCTGCAGACTGCCCCTTTATTTCAGTTCTTTTGACAGACTTGCATTTTAGCCAATCAGTGCTGACTCCTAGGTAACTCCACGGGTGTGAGCACAATGTTATCTATATGGCACATGTGAACTAATGCCCTCTAGCTGTGAACAAAATGTCAAACTGCATTCAGATAAGAGGCGACCTTCAAGGGCTTAGAAATTAGCATATGAGCTTACCTATGTTTAGCTTCAACTAAGAATATCAAGAGAACACAGCAAAACTGATGAAAAAATAAATTGGAAAGTTGTTTAAAATTATTTGCCCTATCTGAATCAGGAAAGTTTATTTTTGACAAGACTGTCCCTTTAACTCTGAAAACTGTTGGTTTTCTAAATTCCACTAAGCTTCTATATAAAGTCTCACTCTACTGTTGAGAACAATTAGGGACAGATAAGAAGCCGGAAATAAAATAGACTGTTCAAACAAGGCAGTGTAGAACATAAGATTATTTAACAGGGTTTCCACATAGCATTGTTTGTACAAACTCTACTTTATTGTTTGATTTATAAACCCTAACTGGCCCCAGCAGAAGACATAGATAAAAAGGAAACTAATTCAAACATGGCAATGCCCATTACTCTATAGGAACCAGAGCAATTTACAGAAACTTAACTTTACATTTATGTCTTCTATATATAAACAACTAATTTAAAGGGACAGTCATCATTAGAATTGCTGTTGTTTAAAAATATAGATAATCCCTTTATTACCCATTCCCCAGTTTTGCATAACCAACACAGTTATAATAATACACTTTTTACCTCTGTGATTACCTTGTATCTAAGCCTCTGCAAAATGCCCCCTTATTTCAGTTCTTTTGACAGACTTGCATTTTAGTCAATCGGTGCTCACTCCAGGGTAACTTCACGTGCATGAGCTCAATGTTATCTATATGAAACACATACTATTGCCCTCTAGTGGTCAAAATCCATTCAGATTAGAGGCAGTCTTCAAGGTCTAAGAAATTAGCATATGAACATCCTAGAATTAGCTTTCAACTAAGAATACGAAGAGAACAAAGCAAAATTGGTGATAAAAGTAAATTGAAAAGTTGTTTAAAATTACATTCCCTATTTAAATCATGAAAGTTTTTTTGGACTTAACTGTCCCTTTAATTGTAAAAATTATATGGATAATCTTTGCTTTCAATACATCATTATGTCAAGAATGTACTAATATCCCTTTAAATACACATAAACTTATTAATAGATTGCCCTATGACCATGCATACCCCAGTATGCATAATTACATAGTTATACATACAACCAAAAGGATCAGAAAACTGCATGAAGCCTATAGAATTTTCCACAACACATAATTATAATAAGAAGCTCTTTTTAACCTGTGCTCTGCCAACAAGCTGCAGACAAAAGAAGGGCATATAACCCCCCCCCCCCCATATGAAGCCGATTAGCCCAGTTAATTAGTAAAGATGTTAACAAAACCATCAGGACGACAACACATACTTCTCTGGCTGTCAAAGGGTTACAGCCCCCATAATGTGACCCAGCAAAACGCCCGGGACCCCCAGCAGTGATGGGCTCAGATTCCTGATGTTTTAATAAGCATTTACAGACAAAGACAAAGCTGAACACTCTCTTTAATATATCAATGGACCAGCATGTGCCAATCGCGACTGAGATCTGCCAACCCCTACACAGTCAGTATATGCAGGTGCTCTCCAAGTACAACATTACTGTACAGTGTTATTGAAACAAACTGATCAGGCTGGGCAAACCACCAGACAGCATGAGAAGTCAAAAATCAAGAGGAAAGGTTTTAAAATGAATAGATTTTAATTGTATTTATTAAAAGGGACAGTAAAGTTTGTATAGAGCATGTCATTTTAAACAACTTTCCAATTTGCTTGCATTATCACATTTGCTTTGTTCTATTGTTATCTTTTGTTAAAAAGTTAGCCAAGGTAGGCTCATAGGAGTTCAGGAGGGTGCACGTATCTTTTGTACTCAGTACTACATACAAGGTTGCAAAACACAGCTGTCAGAGTGCTAAAGACACATGCATACTCCTGAGTCCAAGACAAATGCACACTCCTGAGCCCAAGACAAATGCATACTCCTGAGCCCAAGACAAATGCATACTCCTGAGCCCATATGAGCCTACCTGTGTATGCTTTTCAACAAAGGATACCAAGAAAACAAAACTAATTTGATAATCGAAGTATTTTGGAAAGTTGTTTAAAATTACATACTCTATCTGAATCATGAAAGTTTAATTTTTACTTTACTGTACCTTTAAAGCTCCTTTGACTTCCTCTCATTAAAAAAAAAAAAGAAAAAAAAGAGAGGACTGCTCTAAAAATGTGTACTGTTTTATGCCCTTTCAAGTCTAGTGTGTAAAAGCCTTACTTTAAAAATGTGAATCTGCCATATTTTATATTTTAAAAATATTTTTACCTCTAAAGACTTCTGACTGCTCCCCCCATCTTCAGAGCGTTAGGAGGAAAGAATGATAAAGTCACATGACTAAAGGGGCCACTGAATGACGCACTCTGCATATGAACAACAGCACTTCATTATCTCTCTCCTTTGGACCAGTGTATCCTCATCAAAGTAACGTTTCACAAACATGAAACTATCTAGTAAACAGTTCTCACTTTGCTCTGTAAATCACACTATATATATATATATATATATATATATATATATATATATATATATATGCTTTGTTAATAAATGGACAGTTTACCCTATTTTTTTCTCCCCTTTAATTTGTTTCCAATGATCCATTTTACCTGCTGGGGTTTATTAAATTGTTTACAAATAGCACCTTTTACTTTATTTTGGCATTTGAAATACCACATTTTCCCTGTGGTATCCCTACCTATTCTAAACATTTCTATACATAAGTTTTAAAGAAAATCTGTGTAAACATAGCCAGAAAAAAATTACACTCCCAAGCGGCGGTAGAAGAGATAAGTAATAAAATGTTAATATTCTATTGTTCTAAGTCACTAGTTTTTAAACCTGTTCTCAGGCCTCTCTAACAGACCACAATTTGAAGATATCTGAACTGAAGCACAAGTGAAGTAATCAGCTGATTAGTAACCATGGTTATTTTACCTGCTCTCATCCAAGGTAATCCTAAAAACCTGGCCTGTTAGGGAGTCCTAAGTATAGGTTTGAAAACCAGTGTTCTAAGCATTGAAGGGACACTGAACCCAATTTTTTTCTTTTGTTATTCAGATAGAGCATGCAATTTTACTTTCTAATTTACTCCTATTATCAATTTGTCTTCGTTCTCTTGCTGGTTTACAAA
This sequence comes from Bombina bombina, assembly GCF_027579735.1. Lineage (NCBI taxonomy): Eukaryota > Metazoa > Chordata > Amphibia > Anura > Bombinatoridae > Bombina > Bombina bombina. Next base: position 96,769,204 of record NC_069507.1, read on the forward strand.
GATAATATAAAGAAGCATGTGTATGTAGAGAAAGTGATAAACTAAGGATATCTGATTTCCCTGCAAGCTCAACCCATTTTGATGGGTTGTGGTTTCAAAGATCAAAACCAGCTATTTCAAATTCAGAAATAAACCTAAATGAGCAATTTCTCACACATATTATACTCTGCAGCTGGTTATTGGAAACACATTAAGGTAAAAACAATTTTATAGTAAACTGTCCCTTCAATGCTAATTAGGAGCTTAAAAATCTAACCAAAAAAAAAAAAAAATCACAGGCCTTCATTTTGCACTAAAATTACTAAAAAAAAAAAAAAAAAAAAAGCCCATACAATATATGGGTTAAATTAACCGAAAGTAAAGATCACACATTAATATGGAGGTATGCAGTAGCATAACCGACAAACCCATTAGGCAACAGAACTGGCATTCAAGCTAGTGATCTTTATTTCAATTTATCTACAAAAGAGAAAACCATTAGACTGAAGATAAAAGAGAAATTCTGTGTCACTGTATAATGAGTCATGTTCATTTCCAGGCAAGACGCCGCTTTTTTTTTTGTGTTTTCTTTTTCCTACTCCAAACAGACAGACATTTACGGACTCTAGATAAAATGCATTTGCCAAACCCATGTTCTTTCTGCCAAAAGGAACGGTCTGCCAAGTAACAATGTAAAATACATAAATATTGCTTACCAATGCCGGCCACTGGAACTGTTTGACCTTTGATCCCTGAGCCTGGCTGGGGTCCTTCCTCTTAGCCCAGACCAGCTGGAACTCAACAAAAAAAGCTGTAAAATCTTCATATATCTTAACCCACTCTCTTTTATCCCATTCTAGGTCATCAAACTCCACATACACCTAAAGAGAGGAAAAACAAAAGTATATTTTAGGTTTACTTGTACAGCATTTGTAAATCTATTGTAAATACTGTGGAGGGGTTTATTAAAATAAAAAATAAAATACCATGCCTATTAGGAGTGTTTTGTTGACACACTCTTATAATTATTTAACATATTTGTAGCTTTCATATGCACAATAAAATATTATAACATTTAGGGCTAGATACAAGTGGAGCGCTAATTTTGCAATTAAAAAGTTTATAATGCTATTTTTTTTATTGTTGTAAACTTTTATAAAAGTAATAGAGTTCATACAAACATACACAGCACATGGACAAGTTTCAAAATACAGAATTGGGTTCATCAAATTAGAACATGCATTAATTAAATGTCCAAAATATTAATATCAATAACCTCATTTTGTTTTGATTGTCATTTGTAAAGTAAATCCAATGGTACAGGTCTCGGCGCATATATCCAGCCAAAATAACCTCTAAACGGTTATTAAGTTGTGTCTTATATCGTCAAATCATGTAGCGTATTTGTTGTGTATGGAATCTTACCAAATAAAGAGCAACTCATGAAAGAGGTCTTTGCACGTTGTTTTCATGTAATGGTATTCCTCCAACTGTATAGTCATATGTATAGAATCAATCCATTGGGCTAGGGTGGGAGATTGGTCTGGTTTCCAAAATTAAGAAATTAATATTTTAGTACTATTACTCGCTATTTGGAGTATGGCCAAATGTGTTGCAGGGATTTTTTTGCTGGTTTATTTAAGAGCCAGTTGGTATATTTATTCCCAGCATTCTGTTTGGGATATTACCCCCTTCCAGAAGGGGTTAAAGGGACAGTCTACACCAGAATTTTTATTTTTTTTAAAAGATAGATAATCCCTTTATTTCCCATTTCCTAGTTTTGCATAACCAACACAGTTCTATTAATACACTTTTTACCTCTGTGATAAAATTGTATCTAAGCCTCTGCAAACTGCCCCCTTATATCAGTTCTTTTGACAGACTTGCATTTTAGCCAATCACTGCTGGCTCCTAGGTAACTCCACGTGCATGAGCACAGTGTTAACTATATGACACGAACTAGCACCCTTTAGTGGTGAAAAACTCTCAAAATGCTTTGAGAATAGAGGCGGCCTTCAAGGTCTAAGAAATTAGCATATGAACCTCCTAGGTTTAGTTTTCAACTAAGAATACCAAGATAACAAAGCAAAATTGGTGCTAAAAGTAAATTGGAAAATTGTTTAAAATTACATGCCCTATCTGAATCATGAAAGTTTATTTTGGACTAGACTGTCTATTTAATGTTAGAGCAATTCCACCATATATGCCCCATATTTCCAACATTGTGTTTATAGCGCCAACATAGATTACATCTCTGTGGGTATAAGGTCTGCGTGTGCGGGGGTAAAGTACCAGTGGTGTAAAGTGTGGAGCGCTAATTTATTACAAGTGGCTGGTTATTGCTACCACGAGTTTGCGGTACCAATAAGCACTTATAAAATTAACTAGAGATTAGACATACTCAAATTTTTGTTCCTGTACCACATCAGGAGGGTACAGCTGGGGAGCCAATCAGGAGCAGGAATATATGCATACACTCCAATCACTAGCCATATCCTCACCTTAGACAGACTCAAGTGTTCTAGGAATCTGACCCAGCCTACATAGTTAAAGAGACAGTCTACTTAATTTTTTTATTGTTAAAATAGATAAATGCCTTTACTACCCATTCCCTACTTAACCAACATTGGTTGCACGTCGTCCCTTATTTCAGTGCTTTTTATTAGCTTTATAGAACTTGCCTAAAAGCCAGACATTGTTAGTTCATTTAAATAACATTGTGCTCAGTCCTGTAGAGAATGATAACAGTTATAAAAGATCCAGCACTGATTGGCTAAAATGCAAAATTGTAAAAAGCAGTGAGATAAGGGGGCAATCTTCAAGGGTTTATACGGGTAATCACAGAGGTATGTGTACATTAATATGACAGTGTTGGTTATGCAAAACTGGGGAATGGGTAATTAAAGGGATATCTATGTTTTTAAACAATAACAATTTTAAATTAGACTGTCCGTTTAAAGGGACACTGAACCCAAATTTTTTTTCATGATTCAGATAGAGCATGGAATTTTAAGCAACTTTCTAATTTACTCCTATTATCACATTTTCTTCATTCTCTTGGTATCTTTATTTGAAATGCAAGAATGTAAGTTTAGATGCCGGCCCATTTTTGGTGAACAACCTGGGTTGTCCTTGCTGATTGGTAGATAAAATCATCCACCAATAAAAAAAGTGCTTTCCATAGTTCTGAACCAAAAAAAAAACAAACAAAAAAAAGCATAGATGCCTTCTTTTCCAAATAAAGATAGCAAGAGAATGAAGAAAAATTGTTAATAGGAGTAAATTAGAAAGTTGCTTAAAATTGCATGCTCTATCTGAATCACAAAAGAAAAAAGTTGGGTTCAGTGTCCCTTTAACCTTTTTAAAATGAGATAAACACATAGTAAAATACATGAATGGTTTTAAAAATAAAATATTCTGGAAATTCAGAGAGATTTTTACATGAGCATGTCTTTATAATCATATTCGAAATACAGGACTGAATTGTAGGCTATACAGATATGTTATCTTTAGTATTACATAACTACGCTTTATAGCAGAAATGATCAGATAACTGTACATAGGATTTATGACTAGTGATAGTGAACAGCTAACTAAATGCCATGTGACAGCAAATTGCATTTTCAAATACTTGACATATACAATATATTAAAGGGACAGTTTACCCTAAATTCTTCTCCCCTTTAGTTTGTTCCCAATGATCCATTATACCTGCTGGGGTGTATTAAATTGTTTACAAATACATCCTTTACCTTTCTATTGGCATCTGAAGTAGTCGATTTTGCCTGTGGTCTCCCTACCTATACTGAAAGTGTCTATACTTAAAGAGACATAATACTCATATGCTAAATCACATGAAAATCTCACCTGAACATCTCTATGTAAAAAAGCAAGATATTTTACCTAAATATTTCTTAAGCTCACCAGAGTAAGTGCTCTGTGAACAGTTAGAGTTGCTGTAAAGCTGCAAGTTGAAAAACAAACAAACAATAAAATAGCCAATCAGCATCAGTAGTGATGAGGTCTTGTATTACTTTGCTGTGATCTCATGAGATTTCACAGTAAACATCCATAAACTGAATAGGAAAATAACACGACTGTGCCTGCACATGCCAGATGCACAGTCACTTGGAAGTCCTGGGACTAAAGTCTCTTTACAGTAGAGTACATTTTTAGCTAAATATCTTCCTTTTTACATAGAGATGTTCAGGTGATATTTTCTAGTCAGCTTTTTACAGCTATGCTGCATCACTTTCAAGTGTTTCAACATTTGGGTATCATGTCCCTTTAAGAATAGGCTAAAAAAAACAAAACAGTGTAAACATTGTCAGCTAAACAAATTACATTCCAAGTGAAAGGTCTAAGAGATAAGCAATAAAATGTTAAAGGGACAGGAAACACCACAAATGTATTTTCTGATTTGGATAGAAGATACAATTGTAAACAACTTCCGATTTACGTCTATTATCAAATTTGCTTCATTCTCTTGCTATCCTTTGCTGAAGGAACAACATTGCACTACTGGCAGATAGCTAAACTCATCTAGTTAGCCAATCACAAGAGACAAATATGTGCAAGCATCAATCAGCAGCTAGCTCCCACTAGTGTTGGATATGTGTGTATTATTTTTCAGCAAGGGATACCAAGAGAACAGAGCACATTTGAAAATAGAAGTGAATTGTTTTATCTGAATCATGCAAGTTTAATTTTGACTTTCCTATCCCTTTAATTTTCAATTCTTTATAACACAAGATCTGATTTCCATGCAAACTCAACCCATTTTGATGGTCTGTGGTTTAAAAGATCAAAACCAACTATTTAATATACAAAAATAAAACTAAAGAAGCATTGTTTTATACATTTGCTGGTATAACAAATCATTGGAAATACATTAAGGGAAAACAATGTTACATTAATACTGTCCCTTTAAACTTTAACAATCCACAAAGAGCTTGCACTTTTAAGAGACTTTCAGTTGAATTATTATCAAAGTTACTTTGTTGTATTGTTATCCTTTTTCGAAAAGAATACCTATTTAGACTCAGAAGCAGAAATGCACTACTGGGAACTGACTACGCACATATGCTTCTTGTCATTGGCTCTCAAGATGCATTCTGATAGGTCCCCGTAGTGCAATGCTGCTATTGAAATGTATTTAACTATATGTTTATAATCCTTTGCAGGGTTTAAAGGGACAGTCCAGTCCAAAATAAACTTTCATGATTCAGATAGGGCCTATCATTTTAAACAACTTTCCAATTTACTTTTATCACCAATTTTGATTTGTTCTCTTGGTATTCTTAGATGAAAACTAAACCTAGGAGGTTAATATTCTAATTTCTTAGACCTTGAAGGCCGCCTCTTATCTAAATGCATTTTGACCGGTTTTCACCACTAGAGGGTGTTAGTTTATGTGTGTCATATAGATAACACTGTGCTCACGCACGTGGAGTAACCTAGGAGTCAGCACTCATTGGCTAAAATGCAAGTCTGTCAAAAGAACTGAAATAAAGGGCAGTCTGCAGAGGCTTAGCTAAAAGGTAATCACAAAGGTAAAAAAGTATATTATAATTGTGTTGGTGATGCCAAAACTAGAGAATGAGTAATAAAGGGACTGTCCTTTTAAACACATAGTTCTATGAAAGCAATAATTCAATAATAAAATTCTCAACACAAAAGAACATGTTCTTTTTTTACTTTTTTGTCCCTAAATACCCTCTTCACATTACCTCTACAATGTAATTTTTTTTTTTTTTTAATTAACTGCTCTCTTAAGTATAATCACACTCCATGGTAATTACCATCTATTATTTTATAAGTTTTATATTAACAAAATGAAGGACAATCTGTGCATGCAATTTATTTTTCAGCTGCAGCAACGCTTCTTTGAAATCAGAAACAAGCATACACACAGAGAGGGGGATTGCCAAAATGGAATACTAAGCATTAGCAAAACATTCCCTTTGCTAACATTATCTAGAAAGGAGACTGAGCGTATTAGCTAGAGTCTAGGCAGGCCAAACATCCCTCTGGGTATTAGAACTCAAAATAGCTTTTCTAAATATAAAAGAATGCCTTGGCAAACCTTAGCAGTAGTATATAAGAATGCTAGGACACTCAAAAGCAACTATTTAACTCCTACAGCCTCAACTTTTTATTTACAAGGGGCTAAAATCAAATGCACATCAAATTTTGCATTTAAGAGTTTGAATATAGCTTGAAAAGTAGGATTTAAAGTGATTGTAAATCCTAGCGTTTGAGAAACACTAGGGTTTACCATTGGAACAAATTAAGGGGACTTTAAGTCATGAAGTAAAAAATACTTCATGTTGAAAGCTCCTTTATTTGTTGGAAGCGATCGCCGCACTGAGCGTCTCAGGCAGCCCACGGCCGAACGCTATTTTGCTGAGAGGTGACTTTTCCACTTCTTAGCAAATAGCCGTGCTCTCCAACTGGCGCCAAGTCGGATAGCCCGCACGGCTATTGGCTAAGAGGTGGAAACGTCACCTCTCAGCAAAATAGCGTTCTGCCATGGGCTGCCTGAGAAAAAAAGAGTTAAAGGGCCATTAAAGGGACAGCTTACCCAAAACTTTCCTTAAATTTGTTCCCAATTATCCATTTTACCTGCTGGAGTGTATTCAAGTGTTTACAAAAATAGCTCCTCAGCCTTTATATTGGCATTTGAAATAGCTAGACAGCCTAGGTCATGGGTGCCATATAGACAACATTGTGCTCACTCCTGTGGAGCTATTTATTAGTAAGTACTGATTGGCTTAAAGTGTCCAAAAACCTAAAAAATAATGTTATATAATTCTGCACATAGTGCACATTATTTTAGTGCTATAGTTATAAAAGCCTTTTTTCCCTTTGAATATTTTAAAAATATGCCGTTTTTACAGACCCGCGCTCTGCTCTCTGCTGAGCGGGTCTGTTTTTTTTACTCAGCGCATCGGGCCAGCTGTATAGTCACAGCCCGGCCCGACCGCGCCATAAGACTAAGTGCAGCTCGCTCCTGCTGTCAGACAGAGCAGGAGCGAGCTGCACTTAGTCTTATGGTGCGGTCGGTGTGACTATACAGCGGGCCTGATGCGCTGAGTAAAAAAAACAGACCCGCTCAGCAGAGAGCGGGTCTGTAAAAGCGGCATATTTTTAAAATATTCAAAGGGAAAAAAGGCTTTTATAACTATAGCACTAAAATAATGTGCACTATGTGCAGAATTATATAACATTATTTTTTAGGTTTACGGACACTTTAAATACGTCTGTCAAAAGAACTGAGATAAGAGGGCAGTCTGCAGAGGCTTAGATATAAGGTATTCACAAAGGTAAAAAGTATATTAATATAACTGTTGGTTATGCAAAACTGGGAAATGGGTTATAAAGGGATTATCTGTCTTTTTAAACAATTCTGGAGTAGACTGTCCCTTTAACTTGTTTTAAAAAAGGTTAAGTCTTGACTGATAAGTTATTCTTTAGCAGCACAACAGACATGTCTTGTAATTACAAGGTCTTTACTGTTCCTTTAAAAGAAACTAATTATGTTGTGACAGGAGAGACATTAAGATTTGTCACTTCATGACATTTGCTGCAGCAGAAACAAAAGGGGATCCACGTATTGACAAGACTCCCTAATCCCCCCCACAGGATTTTGTTAGAGATATTAGAACATTAGATCAATATTTCTCATTCTGCACTGGGCGAAGAATCTTTATTCATGAATACTAACTCCAGAATACAGAGTGAGATTATATGTAAATGTCCGCCAGCTGCTGAGAATAAAAACGCACTATTTCCTTTACAATAAGGATGGTTTCTCAACAAAACGAATGCTGCCCATTTTAAAGGGACATTATACTCAAATTCACAATTAAATCTTTAATTAAAAATAGTAAACAAGAGTAATGAAATGTACATTCAATACCTTATATATACACACACACACACACACACACACATACACACTGAGTATATATATATATATATATATTAAAAGGGACATTGTACACTAGATTTTTCTTTGCATAAATGTTTTGTAGATGATCCATTTATATAGCCCATCTGGGAGTGTTTTTGTAATAATGTATAGTTTTGCTTATTTTTTTAATAACATTGTGCTGATTTTCAGACTCCTAACCAAGCCCCAAAATATCAGATGTAGACCCAGGTATATAGAGTCATGCTGCTCTTGTTTGTGTAATGCTGGTAAGTGGGGAGGGGTTCCTGCTCTTCCTGCTTTTCCAGCCCCTTTAATTGGATGTGGCAGCCTAACCTCATCAACAATGCTAATCTGGGAGCTTCTTAGTAAGTTTTAAAAGTTTTTTTTTATACTGGATTTTTACATTGTTAACTGTGCATATTCTTCTTTATAGTAGTGTATATTACATGAAGTTATATAAAAATGGGTGCACACTGTCCCTTTAACATTTACCTTTTGCAAATCTGCTTGTCCAAGAAACTCTCGACTGTATGTAGTAATCTATAAAAGAGTGGTACTAAATGATGATTTTGTGAATTGTTACCTGTATATTAGTAAAATAGTCAAAACATAAAACTATGGAATACTAACTCATTTTATTTAATTTTTTTTACAATTACTGCATACTTATGTGAAGTTCTCGTGCATATAGGACTCAAAAACGGTGCCCTTTCCCTGACCTCTATTTGTCTACATTATAATAGACAATTGCATATTTAGGTTTATTTGTGTATATACAATTGCTGGGTTTGTGCTTTGAAACCACAACCTATTAAAATGGGTTGAGCTTGCAGGTAAAATCAGATCTCATTTTATCACTTTGTGTACACACACATGCTCCCTTATATCTGTCTGTAAACCAAAGACCAACACTTAGAGAGAACAATGACAAATTAAGATTTTATTACTTAAAGGGACACAAGTCAAAATTATTAAACTTTCATGATTCAGAAATAGAACACCATTTTTAAGAATCTTTCCAATACTTTAATTATTAAAATTTGCACAATATTTTTATATGCACACTTTTTGATGCACCAACTCCTACTAAGCATGTGCACAAGCTCTCAGGGTATACGTATACTAGTCTGTGATTGGCTAATGTCTGTCTCATGATACAGGGGGCTGGCAAATGGAAGAAAAAAAATTAATTTGCCAGAAAAAAACCTACTGCTTATTTGAAATTCAGTGTGTTGTTGCATTGTCTCTTTATTATGCACTTGTTAATTATGCAATTCGACTGTATGTAGTGGTCTTTTAAAGGGATACTAAAACCAATTTTTTTTTCTTTCATGACTCAGATAAAATTGCTTGCTCTAACCATCTTTCTAATTTACTCCTATTATCATTTTTTCTTCGTTCACTTGCTATCTTTATTTGAAAAGCAAGAATGTAAGCTTAGGAGCCGGCCCGTTTTTTTGTTCAGCACCTAGGTTGTGCTTGCTGATTGGGGGCTAAATGTAGCCACCAACCAGCAAGCACTATTCAGGGTACTGAACCAAAAATGGGCCGGCTCCTTAGCTTAGATTCTTGCTTTTCAAATAAAGATAGCAAGGGAACAAATAAAAATTGATAATAGGACTACATTAGAAAGTTTCTTAAAATTGTGTGCTCTATCTGAATCATGAAAGAAAAACTTTGGGTTTAGTATCCCTTTAACTATTTAACTATTTCAAAATTGACTTAAATTTGCTGACTCCCTGTATCATGTGACAGCCATCAGCCAATCATAGACTAATATAGGTATACCTTAGAGATGTGCATTCGGATCTTTTGTGAGGATCCAAATGCAGAAGTAGGTGGCTGCTCGTGCGAATAGGATCTTTTCGTAGCGGGATTATTGCAAATCCAGATCTAGTGTGGTGATCTTTCACAAGAATAAATCCGTCTGAAAAGATCCTAACAGCATCAGAAGCCTAATACTTCCCGCATTTGGATCCTCACAAAGAATCCGAATGCACATTCCTAGTATGTGCTGTGAAATCTTGTGTATTGTTCCTGGCTTATATAAATTCATTAGCCAATGGTCTAATTTTAGGTTATAAGAAACATTAGTGGACAAAATAAATAAATATTAGTAGGTTGGTTGGTTGGTAATATAAGAAATGTTCATCAAATTCCCTTTTTACCCCCCTATATATCGAACACCATCTGGCTACATGTCAACAACTAGAACTGTGGCTGCCACTGAAGATGTAGTAAATTCTTTTAGACGCAACATTTAATCCACAAAAGACGTATTCAGCAGCATGCCCTCTGGCATCTGTTTCTCCTAGTGGATTAACAATCTAAAAATAACGAATGGGCAAACTAAAATCAAATTAGGAAACCTTTCAATACAAACCACTGTGTGGATATGATACTTGTAAACCAAGGCTTTCTTGACCTTGGAAATGATTGTTCTCAAATACACTTCTCTAAAATGTTCCTTTAAAAAGGGGCAGTAAACCCCTTGTAATTACAACACATTTCTGTTGTCCTGCTACATAATACCATATCAGAAAAGTCTTAAAAGGACAGTAAAGTCCAAATTAAACTGATTCAGATAGGGCATGTAGTTTTAAACAGCTTCCTAATTTACTTTTATCATCAAATATGCTTTGTTCTCTTGGTATTCTTATTTGAAAGCTAAACCTAGGTAGGCTCATACGCTAATATCTAAGCCCTTGAAGCCGCCTCTTATCTAAATGCATTTGACAGTTTTTCACAGCTAGAGGGTGTTAGTTCATGTGTGCCTTATAGATCAATAACTCCACGGACCTGAGCACTATGTTAAGAGTCAGCACTAATTGCTTGAAATGCAAGTCTGTGAAAAGATCTGAGATAAGATACAAGGTAATCACAGAAATAAAAAGGATATTAAAATAACAGTGTTGGTTATGCAAAACTGGGGAATGAGTAATAAAGGAATTACCTATCTTTTTGAATAATAAAATTTTTGCGGTTTATTGTACATTTGATGTTTTTAAAACAAATTAACATCCTTTTTAATGCAACTATTTTCAAATAGCCAAACTCCAACCATCATCTGCCTTATTTGGAGGATCAAATCTGGGCTTTAGTCAGCAGACTACAAAGCTAGTTATGGTTATACAGTTAATTTTAAATTAATTTATTTTATATTGTTATCCATTAAAGGCAAGTAGGGGCATGTATGTAGCAATGTTAGCCTTGTAAAGTCAGCAGGGTGTATTTTAAGTTCTGAGTATTTAAAATTGCTCAATTTGCAGCGCTAATTACATGAAAATGGGGCAAAATAAATAATGAAAATATATTGCAAAATAGTTTTATTTTACAAAACTAAAACATTTTCTGTAAAGAATCTCAAGGTGTTTACTCTCCGTTTAACAAAGTCACTGATCTCCAGTATGGGCCGGTGTTCTGTTAAGGGGCCGAACTTTTGAAAAGAGCGAACCATGTCACTTCCTGTGACGTTACATCAGCTGTTGTACACATTTTGGCCCTAATGCGCATGCGTGCCAGCATCATCACATACCTGGCCGCATACGTCACTGGGAAACTATTTAGACCTGTGAAATTCAGAAGCCTTTCTATAGCGCATGCGTGGGATTTTCTATCACAAATGGGGGGGGGGGGTGTTTATGGAAAGCTGTTTATTCGTCTCCTCTGCAATATTCGGAAGTCCACTGCAACTACTCCCATTAAGCTGAGTCTCCGTGCGTGCATGACAAACAGCCACTCGGCTATCGCCACTGCTGCTTCTGCTGATCCAATGCTTACTGCTGCAACAAATGTTTAAACAATGACATTGAAGGGAGCCTGTGAAAAGCTGCATTGGATCAGCAGAAGAAGCAGTAGCGATAGCCGGGTGGCTGTTTGTCATGCACGCACAGAGACTCAGCTTAATGGGAGTAGTTGCAGTGGACTTCTGAATATTGCAGAGGAGACGAATAAACAGCTTTCCATAAACCCCCCCCCCCCCCATTTGTGATAGAAAATCCCACGCATGCGCTATAGAAAGGCTTCTGAATTTCACAGGTCTAAATAGTTTCCCAGTGAAATATGCGGCCAGGTATGCGATGATGCTGGCACGCATGCGCATTAGGGCCAAAAAGTGTAAAACAGCTGATGTAACGTCACAGGAAGTGACATGGTTCGCTCTTTTCAAAAGTTCGGCCCCTTAACAGAACACCGGCTCCTATGCTTTCATTCCTGCTTTTTTAAATAAAGATACCAAGAGAAGGAATAAATATTGATACTAGGAGTGAAATTAGAAAGTTGCTTAAAATTGCAAGCTCTATACACATCATAAAAGAAAAAATGTGGGTTTAGTATCCCTTTAAGGAAGGGGAGGGGTTTCTACCTACCCCAGCAGTCAGAAGACGTCTACAAACCAATAGGCTTATGATTCTATAACAGTATAGGAGAGAGGAAAAAATAAATTAAAAATAGGTTTGTGGCTATAATCTTCTCTTATTCACGCAGTACTCCATTTTCAGTGCATCAAAACTGATAAAAGTACAGTAATTCAACAACAGTAGCACTCAGAAACAAAAAAATATAATCAATTTGGTCACGTTTTTTCCCTGTTTCATCACCCAGTTGCCTATTTGATAAACAATGTTGGCTGCAGTTAATAAAGGCAACTGCTGATGTATATAAAAAAAACTGCACAAACACAATTCATTGAACACAAAGCCTCCTGGGTTATGTTTTTTTGTACTGGGTGGCAGAAACAAACACCGCTGCATTACAGCACTGAATGCTGGGATTACTACCATGCTTAGCACAAAGGCACCTACGCAGAAAAGTAATATTAACTTTCTGGAGGGCACAAATAGTTCACTTTAGGGGGAAAAATTAAATAAAAGAACAGTTGAAAGGAAAAGTAAAGTAAAAAAATAACTCATGACACAGCATGCAATTTTACAGCTTACTTCTATAATCAAATGTGCTTTGTTCTGTCTGTATCCTTTGTTGAAAATCATACTTAGGTAGGCTTTGTAAACATGGTTCTTAAAGTGATGGTAAACGTAATTGTTTATAGTTACAATATTTGAAATCATAAAGTAAAAAAACATTGGCACTTCTGTTTCAAGATATTCTTCCGTTCCTCCGCCATTAACGGATACTCTATTTCTTTCTTCAGTGGCGATTCAGGCTGTAGCCAATCGTATCGAGCACCCTTTGGCGTCCAAAACCAGGGGCGTTATTTACTTGCTGGATGCCAAAGGGGCTGCGATACAATTGGCTGCAGCATGAATCGTCACTGAAGTAAGAAATAGAGTATCCGTGAGCATGTTTATCTATATGACACACAAGAACTAGCACTGTCTAGCTGTGAAAAACTGTCATAATGCAATGAAATTAGAGGCGGCCTTCAAGGGCTTAGAAATTAGCATATTAGCCTACCTAGGTCTAGCTTTCAACAAAGAATACCAAGAGAACAAAGCAAATTTGATGATAAAAGTCAATTGGAAAGTTGTTTTATTTTTTTAAAAAGATAGATAATTGCTTTATTACCCTTTCCCCAGTTTTGCATAACCAACACTGTTATATTAATATACTTTTTACCTCTGTGATTACCTTGCATCTAAGCCTTTGTAAACTGCCCCCTAGGTTTAGCTTTCAACTAAGAAAACTAAGAGAACAAAGCAAAATTGATTGATAAAAGTAAACCATTTATTTCTTTTTCATATTTTTTTATAAGATCTTATTAAAAGTAATAAATGGTCTTTGTTTCAGGTTTTACTATGTAAGACAAGTCGTAAGTGTATTTTTAAGAGACTGTTAAAGGGACATTATAGTGAAAAAGATTTATGCTCTCATTTGTTAGAGTATATCATTTTATCACTATAGACCCTGTGTTTAACCCCTGCAAAGGGGTTAAGATTACCACTCGAGACCAGCAGTTTGCAGCTGAGACAATCAGCAGCGCTAGTTGTATGGCTGTGTCGTGTGACAACAGCTGCGGATTGGGTCAGCGACATTTCATCACGGAACCAGCAGTTCTTTGTGGCTCCTTGGCTGTACTTTACGTGGTTAACGCCTGCAATTGGGTTAAACATGTGAGTAGATTTGAAAGGTTTATAGTGATAAACATTACATGTAACATTTTCAATAAATTGGCCCTTTAAAGGGACAGTAAGGTCAAAATGAATCTTTCATGAATCAGAGAATGTAATTTTAAACAACTTTCCAATTTACTTCTATTATCTAATTTCCTTCATTCCATTGGTATACTTTGTTGAAGAGTAGGCTCAGAAGCAGCAATGCACTATTGGAAGCTAAACACACAAGGTGAGCCAATGACAAGAAGCATGTGTGCAGCCACCAATCACCAGCTGGCTTCCAACAATGCATTGGTACTCCTGAGCCCACCTAGCATATTAGTATGGGCACAGATTTAACCCTTTTCACGGATAGATTAAAAAAAAAAGGTACACATATACTTTTTTAATGGCAAAGATAACATATTTGGCATTTGATTAGCTAAAGCTTATCATTTTAAGATCATACCTAGGTAGGCAATGCACTAGTGGGCGCTAGCTAGCTGGTAACTGGTGGCAACACCCATATGCCTCTAAATTATAGGTTTAAGTCCTTATCAAGGGGTTAAACAGTACAATTAATACAGAGAATTTTCTTTTTGCACTTTTAGGTCCTTTTAAAATTGCTTTATATAATAAAAAACAAGTCAGAATTTTTGCTGATAAAAATATCAGATACGACATTTTGAAAGACTAGAACACAAAAATGTTTCTTCCTATAGGACCTCAGTATTGGACATAGAGAAACACAAAATAACATGAAAATAAAGAGGAAAAAAAAAAAAGAGAGAGGGAGAAAAAAAAAGGAAAAAACACATACACAGATGAAAGCTTCCTGACTCAGAAGAGATTAAAAAAAAATAGCTGGAAACGCTGCAGGCCAGGAAGTTATATTCTAAACTTAAATCCTGATTTATTGTGTTAAAAAAAAGGCCCTGGACATGGTTTCTATTGTTTGATGGCAGCAAGTAGAAACAACGGTTGGAGGAATTCCTGTAGGGAAAGAATGTGCGCTGACAAGCATGACAAGATTAGGGAAAAAGACATACCCGTCTCCATCACAAAAAATTAAAATAACACTTGCAAGAAAGGGTAACTGAACTGTATTCAATGGGGCCTAAAAATACATTTAAAGGGATACTAAACACATTTTTTTTCTTTCATGATTCAGATAGAGCAGGCAATTTTAACCCCTTGAGTGCTAAAGTCGCCTCAGAGCCGTCGCTAGAACTCTCCCACATTGAGGGAGATCTGGGGGCTCCCACCCACTCCTACTCCGGCGATCGGGCCTGCATAGTGACAGGCATCTCCGGGGCTTCACGTTTTGAGCGGTGACGTCACTGCGCAACTTTATTAACAATTGACAATACGAAGTATAGGGAAAGGGGGTATGCTGCTTAGACGCCTGTATCTCAGGCATCTATAGACCCCCAAGACCCACCATTGGATAGGTAATCGCCTAACCTTTCCAATGTAAGTCTTGGGGATCTGTTAAAAAATATATAAAAGTAAAAAATAAAAAAAAACTTGGGTTAGCACGTGAGCGATAGGATTTTTCTTCTGCACTCTCTATGGACTTCTATGAGGAGAATACGTTAACACGATCAATATTTTGCAAAGTCTGGAAGTTAGCACAAGTCAGTTTCACTTGCATGCAGACTTTTTCCTTTCAACTTGTAATACGAGTGCAATCTGTCGCACGCAAAAATATTACTTCTATGTATGTACATTTACATACATATCTTAGCCCCCCAAAGCAATATTTATATACTTAAAAATGTGGCGTTAAATATAAACCAAAAAAAATTTTTTTATGTAGATGCCAATTACTTCTTGTTGTTCCTAGGTCACCAGTGTCACTTTTGCCCAACAGTCAGCAGACGCTGCGCTGTGATGTGAGCAGAACTGTACTATACGCAGGGCTTGCACTCCATGGTTGCTAGGCAACCTGATCTCAATTGCTGCAGTAGTATTAAAAATGACACAGCGGGGTGAAAGGATTACGTGCGCTGCAAACAGTCTTATATAAAGCAAGTAACAATAAAACAAATAACATCCTTCTGCCATTTTCACGGAAAAGAACTGTAGCGGATTAGGACAGAGTCAAACAAGTTCTCTCTGATATACATCTCTTAATTATAGGTATAAAGGCATCTAATGTTTAGCGATGAACACCATGAAATGACTGTCTTTTATTCTGGGCAAACACAAGCTCAGTTCCATAAATCATATAAAAATAATTATTGTTAATTACTCTAATTTCTCACAAACACTCGATCCAACATGCCAATTTCCCATTAAGCACTGGCTAAATAATGAATTGTTATAGAGTCATTATGTATTGTGATATAAGTGTAGGCAAGTAACAACGTGTAATACAGTTTATGGACATTCTAAAACAAAAGCCAGAGAACAAAATTCTTTTTTTTTTTTTTCCTTTTAGGAAAGCAGAATTGCTAACTGACTCATGTTGCAGGACTGTCATGGTTAGCGAGATCTGTCTCCAAGATACTACCTATACCAAAGTGAAACTGGGGATCTCCTAAATCTGGCCATACCCTTTTACCAAACTGACTTCCTACTACCTCAAAACTGGCCAAACTCTGCCACTGTTAGCCAAACCCCTAGTCTACCCTGACTTCACCTATGAAAACATATCCACCCCAATGAATCATCCCCACTCCATTTACAGACCACTGAAGACGGTTGGTTTCTGCATATACGTTACAATCAATAGCCATCATGGAGAGCACCAGCTCCAATTATGGCAATAAAACAGTTACAGATAGGTGACGAAGTGGCAATGCTGCATGAAACGTGTTGGTAAAACTATATTGGTAGGAGGTTTTGTCTCTCATGGGTATTACATGTTTTTGATGTTGAATTAAAGAAAAAAACAATATATGGGATTTTAAAGAGCTAGCCTAATATAGTTTGAGTCTTACAGTTTAACCGGCTGAACTACAATGGGCAAAAAATAACATTCCTTGACTGGCTATACATTATCTTCCAACTGTGTCCTTCAGAAATGCACTGATGTATCATTACTTGATCTATCTAAATGCTTTCAACACCAATACATGAGATTAAACATAAAAAAGATCAATCAAAAAGGGGGAAAAAATATGGGCAAGAAAAAAAAGAGTGAGTAGCCGAGAATGGAAATGGTGGGAGAAGTTGAGAACGACACAGGAGACGTAACTGTATAGCACAAAACAAAAGTAACCTTTATTATGGTTATGGTCATAATCCCTGAACCCACAATTCAGAATTTTCGAAGTGCACGTTGGAGGCTTTCTCAGTAGCATTTTAGATCTTTTAAAGGAACACAAAAAAAAAAAAAAAAAAAGGATTTTGTTAGTTCTATGCATTCATATATGTAGTGAGCGAGTATGGGCTATAACTGAAAGCTGAAACTGTAGAAGGCTACAACCGATTTTGCAAAGGAAATCTGTTTTTCAGATCTATTTAACAACGCTATCAGTGGGGTCAAGTTAAAAAATTAGCTCCCTGTAGGAATCAAAATGTCCTTTCTATTGCTCCCCCCAAAAAAAAAAAAAAAAAAAATGACGGCTGTGCCACCAAATATAAGATAAGGTACCAAACTCATTTCAAATGTAATATGCTGGAAATATTAATCTTATAACAAAACACAACTTTCATTGAAATCATCCTTAAAAAAAAAAAAAAAAAAGTAAAAAATGTCATCCAAATCTGACGCGTTTCACACTAGGTCAATAAGGTTACCAACACCACTGCTACTGCAAGTGCATTCTCCTGATATGGCTTTGAATGCTTTGCAATTTGTGGTAGCCATCTATGGGCATTAAAGAGAATAAACTCAGCTCTAACCCTATGTACAAACATATTAATAGCCTTTCCTTGTATTGAGATTTTTGGATGAAAGTAATTTGTCATTGCTAGCAAGACCTCTGCCGTAATATTTTGGCATTCTGATGTAAACAAATTGGAATCCCGCGTTGTGCATGCGATCACAATATTTCAATGATAGGATCGGATAAGGGGAGCATCCCTATGACGCTAGGCACGCCATTCAGACTGCGATCTCATCCAGAAAGTTCTATTCCATCCTAACGGCGCTAAAGCCTGGCGCGGTTAGGATGGAATAGAACGCCATAATGGCCTTAAAAGGTTAAAAGACCTTGTTGATTCATTAGTTGGGTCCAAAACAGGGGAAACACTGTTTCAAGCCTGCAATAGACCCTTAGTCATGTATGTTCTGCATAAGCTGGCTCAGCAGCAAGTCTGATGTGCAAAATTACATGTATGTTGAACCCCGAAATACTTGTATTATAATAATAATAGTAATAATAATAGTAATAGAATACTACAATACTCTAATGGATTAGAGAATTACATTATTGCATTTTAATTTCCATTGAAGCCTAAGATGTCCATATGCAGCGTCTGGGCCACCATTTGCATAATCAATACATAATGGATCCAGCAATTACTATCGGTAGGGTAAGCTGTAATGGATCACTGCCAAGGAGACACTCAAAGCATTGCTTGTTTTATACTATGACCCTGATGCAGGAATAAAGGTCTTTTATGATACTGTGCTGATGTGTATTACACCAACAAACACTTCAATAAATAATTGCATAAAGCTATATGGAAATGTTTCCTATTTTATATATATATATATATATATATATATATGAGAGAGAGATTTTTATTTTCGCTGCAGAGCAAACTTGGGTTTTATGATGACATTTTTTTTTTTAGATGAACATGTGGCATAGATACATTATGAATTTCTGGTCTGGGAGAGATTAAAACAGGGAATTCTTAGATGTGGTTGCTAAGCAACGGGCACACTGTCAGATTTTCTGTTCTAGCTCTACAACAGATGTCTGCAAAAGAAGAAAAAAAAAATAATAATACTCATCTTGATTCTGTAAATGTGTAACAGCAGGCAAAGGAAGAGAACTTGTTGAGAGATCCACTTGCATGGTGAAAATAGGGCATACAGCAATCAGGACTTGCTGTTTCAACTGGTTTTAAAGGGGCAGTAAACCTACAAAATAATGTAATATAATTCTGCACATAGCACTAAGATAAGGTAATATAATTCTGCACTAACTTTATACTTTAAAGTATTGCAGACATAATTTATTTAAAAAAAATAATTTTTCAGACCGCCGCTTAGTGCTCTACTGAGCGGGTCTGGCTTTTTGTCTAAGCGCATCTGGGCAGCTATCTAGTCACAGTCCGGCCCGATCGGGCCATTACACTCAATGTAGCTCGCTCCTGCTCTGCTTGCAATACTTTAAAGAATAAAGTTAGCGCTAAGATAATGCAATATAATTCTGCACTATGTGCAGAATTATATTACATTATTTTGTAGGTTTACTGCCCCTTTAAAGAACTGGTAAACAGACCCTTATGGTATACATAGAAAATACTAAATACATAAATAAGTAGCTGCTTTTGTGCTTTTAAACCACAGCCTATTACATTGGGTTGAGCTTGCAGGTAATATCAGATCTCATTACGTTATCACTTGCTTCCTTATCTTATATCTGTCTTGAAAACCAAAGCTCAATACTTAGAGAGAACAATAGAAAATTATTATTTTATTACTTAACAATCCTGCACCCCACTGGGTGTGTAATTTCTTCTGCTTGCTGTATTTACATAGGCTTATCAATAGCTGAGACTCCAGTATAGAAAGTTTCAGTATAGGTGGGGATATCACAATCTAAATCAGCTATTTCAAATGCCAAAATAGGGGCAAAGGAGCTACTTTTAAACAATTGAATACACTCTAGCTGGTAAAATGGATTACTGGGAACAATTTAAAGGGGAGAAACTGTTTGGGTGAACTGTCCCTTTAATACAGAAAAGTCCTGATAATGTAAACTCCAGCTGCACTACATTTTGTTTTGTTTTTTCTCTAAGTGCACCCCAGCAAATCAGGTATATTGGGACTGTGGGTATGGACAGGGCAAAACAGAAGAAGCTATTACATAGGTGCACAGTACATTGAGCAGGGATGGCATAAATGCGCACGTAACCCCCTCTTTTCCCTTGGTGCCTATGCTCACTGGCACACTTCTTGCCAGGCACCTCATCCAGATAAATAAACAACATGCATGTGTTACAAATCAGCTTCAACTTCTGGCTTGGTTAAACACAACACATATTTACTGCAAATCAACAAGATTACCAAGAAATTCAAGATCTAAAGGCAACCAAATTGTTTAAAGTATCAGCAAATACAACAGATTTATAAAGTATTTTTCTAAAACACTTGCAATACTTTGCTAAGGCTATACAGCACTTCCAATTCCCTCAAAGGACCACTTAAGTCAAAATAAAACTTGCAAATAGCGCACACAGTATTAAACAACATTCCACTTCACATCCATTATCTAAATATGCACTTTTTTTTTTTTTTTAATATGCACACTTTATGAGGCACCGGTTTCCACAGAGCAATGTGCAAGATTCACAGAATAAAGTTATATGCATTTTCTGATTGGCTGATGGCTGTCACATGATGTAGTGGGAATGAAAATTAACTTCAGAATTTGTCAGAAAAAAAATACTCATGTGAAATTCAAGCAAAGTGCCTTTGCATTGTCTATTTATTATACATTTATTATTTATGCTATTCTACTGTGTTTAACCCATTTGAGAGCTAAGCACGTTTCCACCTGGGTGCTAAGGTGATTTAAGATGTTTTTACATTTTTTATTTAAAAAAATTTTTTTTTTAACTTTAGTATTTTTTTTTCCAGATCCCAAGACTTACACTGTTGGAAAGGTTAGGCAATTACCTTTCCAACGGTGGGTCTTGGGGGTCTGTAGCTGATTAGATGCCTGAGATACAGGTGTCTAAGCACCATGCCCCCTTTCCCTATACTTTGTATTGTACAAGTTGCGTAGTGACGTCATCACGTCATTGCGCGTGACGTCACCGTGCAAAATGTGAAGTCCCGGCGATGGGGTAGGAGCGGGTGGGAGCCCCCAGATCTCCCTCAAGGTGGGAGAGTGCTAGCGACGGCTCAGACCCGTCGTTAGCACCAGAGTGGGAAACTCTGTGACGGCTCAGAGCCGTCATTAGCACTCAAGGGGTTAAAGGGAAAATCAAGCTAAAATTGGAATCCATATAGATGCATTTCATTTTTGAATAGAAGCATTTTTGTAATATACATGTATTAGCAAAAATGCTTCTAACGCCACAACTGTTTCAAAGGTGTATTTAAGTATGCACCGTGCACCAGCATATTAAACACAACACTCGCTCAGAGAGTTTAAGTTGCTTGTACCATCTAGTAATGAATCAATTTGTTAATTGCTGACATGAAACAAGCCCCACAGGTGCTCTGTGCAGCTGCAGTATTTAAAACACTGGTGCACTGAGAATATCAAAATATGCTTCACGTGCATGTTAACAGTAAAACAGTGATAACTTACTAGAACCATTTTTGTCAATATATGTATAATGCAAATATGTTTCTATTCAAATATGTAATCCAGTGCTTGAAGAATAAGTTCAAAAATTAGGAGCCAGTAAGAATATTTAGGAGCCAGGCATATTTTTAGGAGCCAGACAGTTGGATATGTATATAGATATATGGAGAATAACCCAAAAAGTTAGGAGCCAGGGGTAAAATTCTAGGAGCCAGTGGCTCCCAGGCTCCTGGGTTTGTTGAGCCCTGATGTAATTCATATATGTGCATTTAAATCTTTTAATCAAATGTTATTGTATTGTTTCAGATGGAAGCATATTAGACAGGGTTTGAAAACTTCCGGGAAGAGAACTATGACTTATAGTTGCTGCGATATATGTGAGTGTTAGAGAGAGAAGACGGCGACAGGAGGACACAAAAGGGAGCGTGAGCGTGTGAGTCATAGACATAAGTAACGAGAAACACAGAGTGTGATGAGCGTGTGTGTTCTTGTCATCAAAGTTTCCTTAATATTTTTAAGCGCTTAAATTACTTTGCCACTAAACGTTGCTTATTTTGACCTGGAACTTCCTATTTTCTTAAGAATCATTTCCTTGCGCTAATTTATCATTGACTGCTGGTATAATAATATTTTACAGTCAGCTAAAAAGATATTAATAGAGCAACTTAAAAAAAGGTCAAAATTAAACTGTAATGATTCAGATAGACTAGAGAATGCAACTGTATAAAACACTAATTTACTTCCATTTATCAAGCAAGTTTGATAGAGGACTGATATATACTAAGTGGATTCCCTTTCTATGTTGTTAAAGGGGCATGAAACCCATATTATTCTTTCATGATTCAGAAGCGGTTTGCGGGCATGCTTGTCTTATCACCGCTATTGAACTAAATAAAGTTACCAGACCAGAGTGGGAGCGTGCTACATTCAGTTCAATAGCGCAATTGGGTGCACTGTGATTAGATAGTGCACCCGCAAACCGCTTTTGAAAACAAAGAAATGATCAGAAGAGCCTGGAGTGGAGAACAGGTAAGTGCAAATTTGAGGGCTAGACATCTATAAAATCCTTTTATTTTTAAAGCTGTTGCTAAGATAATGTTACATAAATCTGTCCCTTTAATCTTAAAAGTCTGTTTTATTCCAAACATTGGAAGGAATCCACTCCACTATTTGATTATTGTGCACCAGTCTGAATTGATCTGATATGCTATGTGTCTCAAATAACGCTGTGATATTCCTAAAATGTTCATAGAACCTATACTTGATTTTTCTTTTTGTTCTTCCTATGTAAATTAAATTACATTTAATCTGATAAACCACTGGGGCACCCCTCCTTGGTGTGATATGTCTTAGACCCATCATGATTTACAAATTTAGCGTTGTAAGAGGGTTAACACCAGAACAAATTAAGATAAGGTGAAACCAAGTAATTACATCACTACTGGTGAGCTAAGATTTTCACTATTTTTATGCTCATTAATGGAAACAATGGAATAAGACACGATAGTGTGCGTTACATCACTGATAACCGTAGGACTGATATTTTTTCTGTGGAGCTTACATACTATACATATTGAATAGACACTTAAAGGGACATGAAACCCATTTTTTTTTTTTCTTCCATGATTTAGAAAGAGCATACAATTATAAACAACTTTCTAATTTACTTCTATTATCTAATTTGCTTCATTCTCTTGATATTCTTTGCTGAAAAGCATATCTAGATATGCTTAGTAGCTGCTGTTTGGTAGCTGCACATAGATGCCTCCTGTGATTGGCTCACCATGTGCATTGCTATTTCTTAATTAAAGGATATCTAAAGAATGAAGCAAATTAGATGATAGAAGTAAATTGGAATGTTGTTTAAAAACATAATTTATGTAAGAACTTACCTGATAAATTCATTTCTTTCATATTAGCAAGAGTCCATGAGCTAGTGACGTATGGGATATACATTCCTACCAGGAGGGGCAAAGTTTCCCAAACCTCAAAATGCCTATAAATACACCCCTCACCACACCCACAAATCAGTTTAACGAATAGCCAAGAAGTGGGGTGAGAAGAAAAGAGCGAAAGCATATAAAATAAGGAATTGGAATAATTGTGCTTTATACAAAATCATAACCACCACAAAAAAGGGCGGGCCTCATGGACTCTTGCTAATATGAAAGAAATGAATTTATCAGGTAAGTTCTTACATAAATTATGTTTTCTTTCATGTAATTGGCAAGAGTCCATGAGCTAGTGACGTATGGGATAATGACTACCCAAGATGTGGATCTTTCCACACAAGAGTCACTAGAGAGGGAGGGATAAAATAAAGACAGCCAATTCCGCTGAAAAATAATCCACACCCAAAATAAAGTTTAAATTATAAGCAGAAGATTCAAACTGAAACAGCTGCCTGAAGTACTTTTCTACCAAAAACTGCTTCACCACCTCCATAGGAGGCAAAGTTTGTAAAACTGATTTGTGGGTGTGGTGGGGGTGTGTGTGTGTGTGTATTTATAGGCATTTTGAGGTTTGGGAAACTTTGCCCCTCCTGGTAGGAATGTATATCCCATACGTTACTAGCTCATGGACTCTTGCCAATTACATGAAAGAAATTGTATTCTCTACCTTGATCATGAAATATTTTTTTGGGTATAGTGTCCCTTTAAGTCAAAATGAACTTTTATGATTCAGAAAGCATGCAGGGACTATTTACTGCCATTATTACATTTTGCACAGTCTTTTTATAAGAACACTTTCTGAGGTACAAGATCCTACTGAGCATGTGCACAAGATCACAGGGTATATGTATACTAATCTATGATTGGCTGATGTCTGTCACATGATACAGGGGGCTGGAAATGTGAGAAAAAATAATTTTGTCAGCAAAAAATCTACGATTTGAAATTCAGAGTGGGTGTTAAATCATTGTCTTTATTTATTATGCACTTGTTAATTAGGCAACTTCGTGGTCATTTAAGTGAAACCTCCATAAAACAGTGATTTAACTGGATGTCAAAACCAAAGGCGCAGCATGGCTTTAAAACAATGTTGCCTATAACACACACATGCCAACAAGAGGTTAAATCACTGCTGCTCGACACACTCCTGGGTCATGAGCATTACAAATTATTTGTGATAAATCTATCTAACATGCCACAGTTCTCTTAAAGGGGTATAAAGTAAAAAAACTAAATATGCACAGTTGCATTTCACTTTTGTTTTGAATATAAACATTTTCCCAAAAATGTTTCTAGCAAACGTTATTACTATTTATCAGCAGCATACACACATATGTTGTGATTGCCTTGTGCACCAGCATTCAAACAAGCATAGGCTTGTCTGACACAAATTAAGCCGTCACAGACACAATACCCAACAATGCCAGCTCTCTAAGCAGTCACATTGTTTGAATCCTAAACTGTAGTTCCTTTTACTAGAATTATTTTGCAAAAATGCTTCTAATTCAAATTGAAATACACCTACAATGTTTCTTTCCCTTTAAATATACAACCAAAATATTGGGAAAGGCAACGCTACCTAAAGTAAATTATCCAGGATCTCATATCGTTGGGGGAGGCACTCTATAAAGTGGTTAGTGCATTGCGTTTCACATCAGTGTTTTGTTAGAGTGCGCACTCCAATTAATTGGCCACTGCAAGTGCAATTACTTCATAAATACAGTGAACATAGCCGTCTACTAGCAACAGTCTTTTAGATGCAGGACTTTAATCATTGTAATTCATCAAGGGTTCTCTCTCTGGCAGTGTTGCTGTCGTCTTCTCCTCATTGCTGCTGTTTAATCCAAATAAGTCTGAAAAACCATAGTAACAAAATAAAAGGCTGAAAATCCATTAAAATTTTAAAAGCAGGAGCTTCAGTCTAGCCAGAAAACACGTATTTTCCACACATTTACGTAAATCAGATTATTGTGTGGTATTATATTTTGTTTGAAAATAAAAGAAAGAAAAAGATGTAAAATCATTAAAATTGTCAGCATATATGAATATGCCAATGTGAATCTATGCAATGTTATGGAATATTCTATATTAGGAGAGAACTTCGTAACACTTTTTGTGTATAATCAGAGATCCCAACTTCACTATTCCTCTTGCTTCTCCCCCCCTGCACCTACAAAAAGGGTATTAGCTGTAAGACACAAGACCAACTCCAAACTGCCTCATTGGCCCCAGACTACTCCCTAGCTTCCCAGTCCCAGGATAAAGAAATGTGAAGGTATGTATATATAAAAACATAAAGCAATCTATTTGATATGTAAACCATCAGTGAAGCTATTTATGAATTATTTTAGGAGTTTTAATACAGGGATATGCAGATATAGACTAAGACATGACTTGGTAATAGCTATGTGTAGAAATCTGCACACTGTGAACGCTCCCCAACTCTCCAATCTTATTCAACTTCGCCTCCCCCACACTTCCACGATATCCTGCCCTGACCTTGCTACAACCCACTATAACAATACTCTCTCCGATGCACTTGACACTCTCGCTCCGCCCCAACCTCGCAAAGCCACACGTCATCAGCTCCAGCCCTGGCACTCCCAGCATACACGTCACCTACAAAAATGCTCCCGCACTGCTGAACGTGCCTGGAGGAAATCCCGCTCTGAACCTGATTTCCTGCACTATAAGTTCACTCTTTACTCTTACACCTCTGCCCTTCGCTTAGCTAAGCAAACCTACTTCTCTTCTCTTATATCCACTCACTCCTCAAACCCTAAAAGACACTTCTCCATTTTCAACTCTCTCCCCACCACCTGCTTCCCATCCTCCTACCCATCTAGATTGTAAGTTCCAACGGGAATAGGGCCCTCAATTCCCCCTGTATTTGTCTGTAAAATTTTGTCTTTTATCGTATTGTTTCTCCATTGTACTGTTATCCTTGTACCCATAGACAGCGCTGCGGAATCTGTCGGCGCTTTACAAATAAAGAAGAATAATAATAATAATAATATGTGCAATATTCATATTCCGATATTAGTTTGTCAAACGAGTTCCAAATGTGGCTGAGGCTAGCCGCATTCGACTATTTTTTGCTGTGAAAATTCAGATCTTTGTGTGCTGCACTCTGAACACTAATATATCCGCAGGGATAGGCACAGACAAAGACTGTGGCGGACATTTTCCAAAGTACAGACCTTAGTGAAGGACACCAAGGTACATTTGAAATTAAAAACATTATTTTATAGTGATTGGTGTTATTATACTGATGCAGATACCACTGATCCTATAACCAGCCCTCCTCTGGCTATACCCATGAGCCAGTGTCACTACTGTGTCATTATATAGTGCTGGGTGTTATTATACTGATGCAGATACCACTGATCCTATAACCAGCCCTCCTCTGGCTATACCCATGAGCCAGTGTCACTACTGTGTCTTTGTATACTGCTTGGTGTTATTATACTGATGCAGACACCACTGATCCTATAACCAGCCCTCCTCTGGCTATACCCATGAGCCAGTGTCACTACTGTGTCATTATATAAGGCTGGGTGTTATTATACTGATGCAGATACCACTGACCCTATAACCAGCCCTCCTCTGGCTATACCCATGTGCCTGTGTCACTACTGTGTCATTATATAGTGCTAGGTGTTATTATACTGATGCAGATACCACTGACCCTATAACCAGCCCTCTTCTGGCTATACCCATGTGTCAGTGTCACTACTGTGTCATTATATAGTGCTGCATGTTATTATACTGATGCAGATACCACTGATCCTATAACCAGCCCTCCTCTGGCTATACCCATGAGCCAGTGTCACTACTGTGTCATTATATAGTGCTGGGTGTTATTATACTGATGCAGATACCACTGACCCTATAACCAGCCCTCCTCTGGCTATACCCATGTGCCAGTGTCACTACTGTGTCATTATATAAGGCTGGGTGTTATTATACTGATGCAGATACTACTGAGCCTATAACCAGCCCTCCTCTGGCTATACCCATGTGCCAGTGTCAGTACTGTGTTATTATATAGTGCTGGGTGTTATTATACCGATGCAGATACCACTGATCCTATAACCAGCCCTCCTCTGGCTATACCCATGTGCCAGTGTCACTACTGTGTCATTATATAGTGCTGGGTGTTATAGGATTAGTGGTATCTGCATCAGTATAATAACACCCAGCACTATATAATAACACAGTAGTGACACTGGCACATGAGTATAGCCAGATGAGGGCTGGTTATAGGATCAGTGGTATCTGCATCAGTATAATAACACCCAACACTATATAATGACACAGTAGTGACACTGGCTCATGAGTGTAGCCAGATGAGGGCTGGTTATAGGATCAGTGGTATCTGCATCAGTATAATAACACCAAGCACTATACAAAGACACAGTAATGACACTGGCTCATGAGTATAGCCAGAGGAGGGCCTGTGATAGGATCAGTGGTATCTGCATCAGTATAATAACACCAAGCACTATACAAAGACACAGTAGTGACACTGGTTCATGGGTATAGCCAGAGGAGGGTTAGTTATAGGATTAGTGGTATCTGCATCAGTATAATAACTAACCCTCCTCTGGCTATACCCATGAACCAGTGTCACTACTGTGTCTTTGTATAGTGCTGGGTGTTATTATACTGATGCAGATACCACTGATCCTATAACCAGCCCTTGTCTGGCTATACGCATGCGCCAGTATTAATACTGTATCTTTGTATAGAGCTGGGTGTTATTATACAGATGCAGATACACATCCAGTATTTCACTCAGGCTTTATTTATTCCTTAACTTATCACCCAATATCACTAGCAGTCTCTTGACAAGCCATTAACTTTATTCACACTACATATTTTTTTTATTCCTATTATTTAATCAGAAAGAAAAGATATACTTCAGTTGTGGCGGACACTTCAAGTGCTAGTCACGGACACCAGTGTCCGCGTACGGACACCTTGCCTATCACTGTATATCCGGCGCCAAAAATAGCCGGAATTTGAGAAACTAATATTCGAAAAACGAATATAGCACATACATATTTTGTACTGAAATAAAATACTGTTTGAGACGTCTGAATTTACAAAAAATCTGTATAATGATAGAACTGAGGTTAAAGGAACATTGTACTATAGAATTTACTCTGCTTTAATGTGTTCTCAATTAACCACTTTACCCGCTTGAGTGTATTAAATTGATTACAAATAGCTTCTTTCTTCAGTTATCTAAAACAGCTGATTTTGCCTATTAAAACCACCAACTGTGCTAAAAATGTAAAAAATACTTCATTGTTAGCTTCAGAAAAGCTATGAAAACAAGTGGCAGCAAAATAATTCAACCTCCCGGGGGGGGGGGGGATAGCCCAGCCCATGTGTTGCTGTTTTGGTTGAATTAAAAGGACAGTAAAATGAAAATTAAACTTTAAATTTATTGAATATGGCATCACATTTTAAACTAGGGCTCGACAAATCTGTGCAATAGGGCTCTACTGGCACCTTAAAATAAGACCCTGGTGCCATAGATTGGCGCCCCCAAGACACCCATGGATTCCCCTCATTTACCCACGCTGGCCGCCACTTTCTAATACATATGTGCACATACCATTCATATTAAATGTTATTGTGGACTATATTTAGTTTGAAAACTATCTTTGCATTGATTGTAATCAGATTGAAACCTAGATAAATCTATAATGAACAATTGTACTATAGTGATACTAGTATCATATTTTATTGCCGTTTTCCATTTATTTTGGTGTCATTTCTTTTTTTATATACATTTCCCATGTCCCATGTGCCGGATAAGGTATCCTTTAGCCATTTTTTGAGGGGGGCTTTTCTCTCCCCCAGGCACAGACTTATTTACTTTATTTTAAATATTTATATATCTATTGTTTAGTCACATCATTATCATCTATATTTAGTTCATATCACACAGAGTTCATTTATCACTGGTATGAGCATATTGGGATTATGATCCCTTGTATTTAATATTTCCCCTTTTTTCATCACTTTTTATCCCAATATCATCTGGTGTATACAGTTCATTGGGGTTTCCCTCTTGCAGTTATTTTTTAAATTTGCAGCTTGTTTTCAAAACAAAAGTCTATATTCTAGATAGGGTTGTCGCCTCGGTCATGATTTCCTGGACACTTATGAGTTACACACGTTGCAGGGTTGTGCACTATTCATGTTCCTCCCTGCACCCTCTGCAGCATGTGTAACTCATAAGTGTCCAGGAAAAAAAATGGCAGAGGTGTTCTAGAGCACTGTTCTAGATCACTCCTCTGCATGCAAATACAAGACACTGCAAACACATGTAAAATAGAGAAAGCAGTTATTACAGATTCTATGAAAGCTGACAAAACAAGCACACACCTACCTTTCCACTGCCTACAGGCTATGAGAGAAAAACAAACATTTTAAAGGAAACCAAGTTCAAGCCAGGACTTGCTACATATGAAATAATCCCCTGTGTACAAGAGACCAAGCCAGAATTTCTACATATACCGCTCCCTGTTCTCTTTAACAAGAAGCCGAAAAGTCAATATAAGTCCTGCCAACACCACAGACTATGACCAACGTATCAATAACTCAGTATGCATAATGACCGTGCAGCTGATTGCGATCTGCACAGCTATAGAGCTACAAATCATAGTATAAATCAGAGATCATCATAAGAAATGGTTTCAAATCATTTTGTTAGCACAATTTACAAGGTCTTTCAAATCAAAACCATTGGAATTAATCATATATATGCAACTATGTATAAAATTGCTGTCAGATGGCTTAGGACACGTGCACACTCCTAAGATAGCTAGAATTAATCTTTAACAAAGGAAACCAAGAGAACGAAGCATAATTGATCATAGAAGTCAATTTGAAAGTTGTTTAACATTGCATACTCTAGGCATGCTCTTGGTATTCTCTAGAGGGAGGTTCCGGTGGAGGAGGAGCTGCACAGCTGCAGCTCAGCTCGTTTCTCCAGTCCCCTGGATTTTGGCGGTGCTCTTTTCGCGCCAGCCCCTGCTCTGGGGCTTCCCTTGGATAGTCTCAAGAACCACTCCGGAACCCCTGACAGTGGCACACCATCCCACTGTTTTACCCTAATCACCAGTTTTTTGGCCTTTTAGAGAACAGCTTTACAACCTATTGATCTCAAACAAAATTAAGGGTGCCTCTTATTACACCTAACTTTACTACGCTGTTCTGCCTTTTGTCATAATCAATCAAACTGCCTCACTTCGTAGGCTGCATCCTTCCTTTGGAGACAAGACGTTTTCTGCGGTTCCTGGCCCTCCCCCCTCCCCGCGCTTGCCTTCTCCTGACAGCCTAGCGTGAAAACCTACAACACAAAGCACCCCTCTGCCGCACCTGTTGTCTCTCCGGTCCTGTCGGCTGGGGCTTGTCCTTCTCCCTCCCCCACCGGTGCTGCGCGGGAGGGAGCTGGGCCCGGTCTGGAGTGTGGACCCGGTGTGCAGCTTGTTCCTGCGTTGCTTGGCCGCCCGGCGCGGCGCCGCCCACTCCCCCCCCACCGGTGCTGCGTGGGGGGAGTTGAGCGCGGTCCTCAGCGGGAGAGCCGACACAGGAGGCCTTGACACGGCGTCTGGGCCGAAATCCGCCCGACAACGATCTGCGGGCTATCACAGAGGCTAACTGATGGTAGGATTCCTTGGAGGGGGTGAGTTTGCCAGCCACGCTGGAGATAAACTATCTGTGGGAACTGTTTTCGCCTGTAGCAAGGGGATGAAAGAACAGCCCTAGGAAATATCTTATTCTCTCTGAACTCAGCTAAGATTGTGATTAACAAGGGCCTGAGTGTGAAGATAAGAGAGAGACATTCTTTATACTGTTTAAGCTCTTATGCTCGCAAACTTTTGCTCCCTCCTTGCCCTTTAATTACTGAGGACACTGCACAAGCTCTCCTTCTATGGTTCTGCAGTAAAACCCTTGTGAAATACTCCAGACTGAGTAACATTTCATTCAAAAACTTGACTCTACAAAAACAAGACTCTGGGTCACTTTAAAATACAGTGAAGAGGCTGTTTTTCTTATGTTTTTTCTTTTTTTTTGTTTTTTTTTTTTTCTGCAGAATTAAGTTTACTCTATTCACTAATGGATATTTTAGACTAGACCCATCAGCTTATTGATTGCTACTTAATTCTAGGCTTGCCAGGCCTATTCTTTTTATCACAGCTAGTTTATTGTTGCTGAGAGATTTCTTAATAATATCTCTACTGTCCATCAGGGTAATCATCCTATACTGAGGATAGGCTGATTTAAGACACACACAGCATGTATATATCGTTGCAAAGCACTTTGTCTTTTTTAGAGGCTGTATTTCAAGGAAGCATTGTATGTCTACTATGTCTAATATGTAATTGATTGACAACCAATTCTCTGACCTATCCCTGCTAAAGGTTAAAGAAAGATAAATTTTTGGGGGTTTACTCAGCAGAGAAGACTAGTTAAACTGAAAGCTTATAGTATGTACCTTCCTTATAAAAATTCTAAAAGATTCTGAGAGGTAACCTAAGCCCCGTAATTAAGTATATTTTATTATCAATCTATTCCAGGCTTTTCCTGGTTAAATATCTGGCAAAGTATAAAACTATATGCATCTTTTTGCTATAAGTAACGCCTGTGCCCTTACTGGCTTTCAGTGCAACAGGAAGGAAATAAGGATACAAATCCAAGGCTAAAATCCCTTTTTATCTAAACTTAATTGTCAACATTAACATATCTAAAACGCCCTAGACTTAAAAGAAGTCATATTGTGCAAGGGTTACACTGATATATTGGCTATATATTATGCAAGAATAACTATTGGGAAAAATGTGAACCAAATTGGTTATCTACTCCTCAAACACGGTAACTGTGGCATATACCGTGGCGACTGTGGCATAACTGTGGTGTGTACAATAATGATGGTGTAATATTGGCTCTGTGACAAGGTTATAGAGAATAGACTAGGAACTGCAGCAAAACTAGCTGCTTAGGCTTATAATAGACCAATTAAGTTACTAATATAATTCTGTAAGTTACACGTAAAAGGGAGTAACAGCAAAGTAGCCCTGGAGGGGAAGAAGGAGGAGAAGAAAAAGGGGAAATTGCTGTAAATTGCACGTAGTATTTAAACACCTTCTCAAAGGATCAATTTGGTCGAAGGAAGCAATAGACTTTAGAAGTAAAGTAGGGGCTAGGGATATCATAAGTGGAAGAAGCTTTCAGAGCAAATGTGAACACAGAGAGCCGGAGAAGAGAAGGGGTTAAACTCAGAGTCGCTTCTGTAGTGGCCTCACAACTAATCACCTATTAGATTTTGCTCACTATCAATAACACGTGAACTTTTCTCACAGTATATATTTCCCCCAATTGCCCATCACTATCACTATCACACAGAATCCCTCACATCCCTTCTGTTTTACCACTCCCCGGCAGGGTTTTTTTTTTTTTTTTGTTTTGTTTTTTCCTCACTCCAAATATCAGCACCTTGGTAAATCTAAAATTAAGAGCACACTCCTAAATCACAGGTGGGTACACCACACATGGATAAATTTCTAAACACTCACGGCAAAACCCCTTCTCCAATCATGGCGAACAGAAACAAAGATAAGAAAATAAAAAGCTCAATAAGCACCTCAGTGGATACTAATCTAGCTTCCAGCAATCTTCCATACCCCTATGAATCTTCCAATACTCAAGCCTTGGTGGATAGTATCTTAGAAGCACTTGCCCCTAAGTTTGACACTCTGAGGTCAGAGATTAAGCAAGATATGAGATCACTTTCACAAGAGCTTAGGCAATTTTCCAACAGAGTACAAGAACTTGAGCAACGAGTCTCAGATCTTGAAGATCTAACGGTCACATATACTACAAAATCTAAAATTAATGAAGCAACAATCGAAAAACTTCAGTTTAAAATTGAGGACTTAGAAAACCGCTCTAGACGGAATAATTTTAGAATTGTAGGAGTACCAGAAGAGAAGCAGTATGATAATTTAAATAACTTTATTTCCGAAACACTAGTGCAACTCCTCAAAATTCCAATTGCATATCCCAAAATTATTATTGAAAGAGCTCATAGAATAGGGAGACCTGCCCCAGACAACACAGAGAAAGCTAGGCCAAGACCAATTATAGTCAAACTACTGAATTTCCAGGATAAAATTACCCTTTTTCAATATTATCGTAAAAATCAGCCCATTGTATTAGGGAACTCTAGTATTTTTATGTTCCAAGACTTCTCGGTTGAAACGGCAACTAAGAGAAGGGTGTTATCCCCAACATGTACTAAACTCATTAACCTGGGCATACGGGCTACCCTGATCTATCCAGCAAGGCTTAAAGTATGGGACAAGGATGAAATTTACTATGCTGAGACGGCTAAAGAGGCAAGTGAACTCTTAGCTAAATTAAAAATATCTGAATAATTAAAATACTCAAACAAAAAGTGAGACAGTTGATAACTGTTAAGAAATGGTTCAAAATTTTGGATTTCTCCCCCTGGTGTCCAGTCTTCCCCCCAAACCCCCCCCCCCCCCCCCCCCCTCCGCCAATTTAATAATTTTTTTTTTTTTTTTTTTTTTTTTTTTTTTGTATTTCTGGGTTATCCCCCTATATTAAACTAAGAATATGACAAAGTTAGAAAGTATTACATTTGTTTCGTGGAACATTGGAGGTCTCACATCCCCCATTAAAAGGACAGCAATTTTAAACCAGTTGAGGAAAATAAAGTCGGATATAGTATTCCTCCAGGAAACGCATTTAAAAATAGAAGAAACTAGGAAACTAAAGAAATCCTGGGTAAAGGAGGTACTGGCCACTCCAAGTTTAAATAGGAAAAGAGGCGTAGCCATACTCTTCGGGAAAAAGATAATGGCCAGTGGCTTAGAGATTCTCAATACACAGGTAGACCCAGAGGGGAGATTTATATTGTTAAAAATCAAAGTGGCAAAAACCATATACACACTATGTAACCTATACGCACCTAACGTGATAGACGCATCTTTCTGGGACTCCTTATTAAATAAAATTATGTTATTTCAGGAAGGCTTTTTGATATGCGGGGGTGATTTCAATATGGCCCCACAATATCCGCTAGACAGACTAAGATCAGTTGCTAATCAACTCAAAAATAAAAGAGATAATCTAGAAACCATGATTTTTAAAAAAATTACACAGAACTTGGCAATAAAAGACATTTGGAGACTGCAGAATCCAGAGACAAGAAACTTTACATGCTTATCTAGGGCCCATAAATCATTTTCCAGAATTGACCTATTTTTAGTGGACACTAAGCTCTTAGAGCAGAAAATAATGACAGAGATCTTACCTATCTCCCTCTCGGACCATGCCCCCATTGTTCTTCAGTTTCAGGAACCTGATAAGAGATGCAAACAAGTACGTTTTTTTTTTCCTAGGTATCTATCAAAAGATTTAAAATTTAAAAATTGGCTCAATCTCAAATTTAAAGAATACGCGGAGCACAATGTTGAGTATAGTAGGCATCCTATGATATTTTGGGAGGCAGCAAAAGCTGTTTTAAGGGGTGAAATAATATCTTACACAGCCAATCTTCAGAAAAAAATCAAAAGTAGAGAGAAAGAAGTGACTAGTTCATTAATCAACTCCTATAACCACTATCTCTTAGATAAATCAAGGATTAACTGGCTTAAATATATAAAAGCCAAAAATGAGAGAGATACGTATTTATCCTACCAGGCTTCGCAAAAAGAATTAAAACTCCAAGCCAGACTTTACAGATTTGGAAACAAAACAGGTAAGCTCCTGGCTAATTTAGTAAAAGGATCAAAAGGAGCAACCTTGATTGAGTCACTCCAACAGGAAGGCAAAACAATAACTAGGTCAGAGGAGATAGCAGACCTCTTGTTCATATATTTTCAGGAGTTATACTCATCCAAAAAATCTGATAAGACCCAATCTGCTCAATTCTGGAGACAGCTGACACCCCCATCTCTAGGGAGGGAAGAGTTAGAGATCCTAAACGCTCCTATCATTGAGCTGGAAATAGAGAAAGTCATTAACAAACTTGCATTGGACAAGGCACCCGGCCCAGACTCATTACCAAATGAATTTTATAAAATTCTTTCGCCATTGATAGTTCCAAATCTTTGTAATTTATATAATGCAATATACATAGACCAGCTTCCAATCCCCCCCTCTTTCTCGGCATCAAACACAATATTAATACCTAAACAGGGTAAAGACCCCACCTTGAAAGAGTCATACAGACCTATAGCCCTACTGAACATAGACTATAAGATTTTAACATCTATCTTAGCAAACAGACTACAATCTATCCTACCTATAATTATACACAAAGATCAAGCAGGTTTTCTTTACAAACGCAACTCATCAGCAAAGATAAGAGAAGCTCTGTTGACGGTAGACTATTTTAAGACAGAGGTGGAGGGGGAGGGGGGGGAGGACATCCCTGACCAGGCAGTCATTTCCATAGATGCGGAAAAAGCATTTGACTCGGTTCATTATGATCATATAACAGAGTCTTTACTTAAATTTGGGTTTGAAGGTAAATTCTGTCAACTGATTAAAAATCTATACAACAAACCATCTACAAGACTGCTGGTTAACGGCTCCCTTACCCCAGAGATCATACTGGAGAGGGGGACCCGACAGGGATGTCCTCTCTCCCCCCTGCTTTTCGATATTTCTATAGAGCCCTTAGCTATGATGGTAAGACATCAATTAGAAGGCATAAAAATACGAAATAAGGAGCTTAAAATTGCATTATATGCAGACGACATTCTTCTCTACATAGCAAATATTAAAGACAACCTGCCAAAGTTAATACTGCTTATTAAACAATTTGGTTCTTTTTCAGGCTACAAAGTCAACACTTCAAAATCAGAAATGTTATGGCTGAGAAAAAATAAGAAATCACCATCAAACATACCCTTTAAGATAGTGTCAGAGGCCTTTAAATATCTAGGCGTCCTAATTCCATCTAATATAGACAAGCTTTATGAATTAAATATTCCCCCAATATTGCAGGATATCAAACAGAGGTTAACAAGCTGGCAAAGTCTTCCCCTGTCCATAACTGGTAGGATAGCCTTGTTCAAAATGGTACTACTGCCAAAACTGCTATATATCCTTCAAAATGTTCCAATAATTCTCAAAGGGAAAGACATTCGGCAGTTGAATGCGGCATTGAGAAGATACATCTGGCAGGGCAAAAAACCAAGAATTGCTTTTTTTAAATTACAACTACCAAGAAACCAAGGGGGGTTTGCACTGCCGGATGTACGTTTGTATAACATAGCTTACTTAGCACGCATTGTGGCAGATTGGATCTTTTCTAAAGATTATATAACAAATAATGAATTAGAGAACAACATTTGCTACCCATTCCTACCAGTAGCCTTAATACATTGTAAATCCAAATCAATACCGCAGGAACTGAAATCATTTAAAACTATTTACAATCCTATACAAAGTTGGTGGAAATTGGGCAAGCTCCTATCAATAGATGGTAATGCATCTAAGTTTGTTCCATTTCGGGGCAACCCGAAATTTCCGGTTGGCCTAGACTCAGCCATATTTCAAAGATGGCATACGGTAGGATTGGACAGGGCTATTCAGTTCATAGATAGAGAGAATCAAGCGATTAAAACTTATGAATCACTTAGGCAGGAATTTGACATCTACAATAGAGAGTTCTTTGCCTACTTGCAAGCCAGACACTTTGTAACAGAACTCAGGAGGGAGGTAAACGGAAGATGGACGTGGGGGAAATTGGAGGGGTGGTTAGAAATGGTGAAAAATGGTCAGTTCTCCATCTCACCATGTTATTATATGTTAGTCTCCCTTAGGGGTATATCAAATCTTGAGAGACTCTCGGCTGATTGGAACAACTTAATTCCAGAGAGCAATGCTGATGCCCAGCTGGTACAGGGCTCTTTCACAAGAATAGCTCAATCCACATTATCCTCAACCTGGAGGGAATCACAAGTTAAACTGCTATACAAGGCGTATTTTACCCCAGAGAAAGGTTTAAAATGTGGGAACAATAAATTTAATAAATGCCCAAAATGTTCACAACCCGCAGCGGATTTGGTCCACATGATATGGAGCTGCCCTAAGGTGGGTCAATTCTGGAAAAAAGTAGAATATTGGTTAAAAAATATAGTAAAGATCCCTCCATTTGAAATAACCCTGAGTTATAGTGTTTTCCTGAGAAAAGATAGAGAAAAATCACATCCCCAATATAAATTAATTAACACGACAGTGGTTGCAGCCAGATACTTGATTTTTAAGAAATGGAAATCGACTGCAACACCAACGATTACGGAGATCAAAAACTGTCTAAAAAAACAATGTATATTAGAACAGCTAGACACCAATATGAACGACGAAGGGGACATTAGAAAGTTTTTCGCAAAATGGTCCCTGTTTATTAAGATCTTTTCGGCAGTGGAAATAGATTATATGATTTTCCCATTTAGAAATTCGGAACTGGTACTATTGGGGATATGGTAGATTCCATTGGGAGGTATTCCCCTTTTTTTTTTTTTTTTTTTTTTTTTGTCTCTTTCTCCCTTGGCGGGGGGGGAGGGATAGGGGGGAGCGAAACTAAGGAGCAAGTGACAAATATGACTTGTCTCCAAAGATAAGACATAGCATGACAAAACAAGGTAAATCAGGGTATATGTGGCATCTGAAAGTTTAAATTACATGATTATTTTGCGAAAAAGAACAAACACTATGTCACTAGGTTTTATTTCTTTTCGATATGAATACCTTGAAGTTGGCGGGAAAATAGAAAATAGAAAAAAAATAAGGTTGAGACTACTTTTGTTCTTTTTGTTTTTTCTTTTTATTCAGAGATGCAACAGAAACAATAACAGGTTTATTACGATTGTATATTGTGAATATTTTTTCTGTATTTATGTATCTTGCTCTTTTTGGTTTTTTTTTGACGTATTACATTTTATGCTGTACTGTGAACTCAATCTTAATAAAAACATATATATAAAAAAAAAAACATTGCATACTCTATCTAAATATTTCATGATTCAGATAGGGCATGTCATTTTAAACAACTTTCCAATTTACTTGTATCACCAATTTTGCTTTGTTTTCTTGGTATTCTTGGTATATTGTTCTCTTGGTATTCTTGGTATAGTTGAAAGCTATACCTAGGTGGTTCATATGCTTATTTCTTAGACCTTGAAGGCCTCCTCTTATCTGAATGCATTTTGACAGCTTTTCACCACTAGAGGGCGTTAGTTCATGTGTGTCATATAGAAAACATTGAGCTCACGCAAGTGGAGTTACCTAGGAGTCAGCACTGATTGGCTAAAATGCATGTCTGTCAAAAGAACTGAAATAACGGGGCAGTTTGCAGAGGCTTAGATACAAGGTAATCACAGAGGTAAAACGTGTTATAAGCTGTGTTGGTTATGCAAAACTAAAGAATTAAGGTATTATCTATCTTTTAAAACAATACAAATTCTGGTGTAGACTGTCCCTTAAATTTTGACTTTACAGTCCCTTTAAAATTGCATGTCCTATCTATAAGGTTTACATTTTGACTTTCATGATGTATACAAATGTTGCAGATCATCTGATATATAATAAACATATACAAAACTGATAATAGTGGAATTCAGACTAAGTGTAATTGAATTTTGTCTTTTTTTTTATATATATACATTTTTATTCAATTTAAAAAATAGAAGTAACAATTGGGGACACGCAGAACCCCTGCTCCAATAGACACAAACATGAAACGGGCACGTAGGTCCGGTTAGAGTTATTGTCAAAACATTGATAAGTCAGGTAACCCTTCCTTAGTGAGGGAAGGGGACTTTAAACCAACTCCCCCAAGGTCAAACCAAGAAATACACAATTTTGTATTTTTATTATGCATTTGTTGATTATGCAATTCTGATGTATTTAATGGTTCCTTTAAAGGGACACTCAAGTCAAAATAAACTTTTATGATTCAGAAAGAGCATGCAGTTTTAAGACTAAGACAATAATATACTGTGAAGAGACAGCTGCATAATTTTGTATAATAAAGGATGGTATTTGCATTGCAAAAGAAAAAAAAACTACTGAACGCACCAGCTGTGACATGTATCTATGTGTTAAGGTTCAAGGTCACAGTTCCATGAAAATCCCTTCACATTACCCAACAAGGCAAGATCAAACACAGGTCTGAACACATGCTAGGAAATTACTTTTCTTTCCTATGGAAAAAATGGACATGTTTAGACTATAAAATTATTAGAGCATGTTAATATTACAAGGAGTTCATTTGAAAACTAAGTGTTTAAAAACCTGCAAAGGGGTTAAATACAGTTAAGCTTGAGGAAGACTTGTGGGCAGTGGCGCACAGGTGTTTGGTGGGTGGGTGATCCTCAACAGGAAAGGCAAAGTCATGGGTGGGCTTAACTGGGCAGTCCCTATAAACCAGGACATGTTCCCTGACTGAAGAAGCTGTGGAAGGGACAGAGGTCAAACTTTCCAAGCGGCAACAATACTGCAAAATCTGAGATGCTGGATATGTTGTATGCCACTTTTGACTGGTTCAGTGGACATGACATATGCTCAGGAGGAACAATGCAATGTGGCTCCCAAATGGTACATTAACTATGCAATTAATTCATTTATGGAGTAAAAAACAAGGGATACTCATGGAACAATAAAACACCTTATTATAAAGCCATATCTTACATGCATCCAGAATAACAAACCTATGTCCCTTTTGACTCCTTACTTCCAATTTTTTTTTTTATGTTTTGAAAAACAGTAGGGCTCAAATATTTGTTTTCTTAACTTAAATTAAATCTGTTGTCTAGATGTCCAATTTCAACAAAAGTTACACTTAAAGGGACAGTGTACTGTAAAATTGTTTTTCCCTTAATGTGTTTCCAATGACTTGCTATAACAGCCGCAGGGTATAAAATGAATTAGAAATTGCTTCTTTGGGTTTATTTGTGTATAAGAAATAGCTGGTTTTGTTCTTTAAAACCACAATGCATTAAAATGAGTTGAGCTTGCAGGGTAATCAGATTTCATTATTTTATCATTCTTTATATTATCTCTGTCTGTATACCAAAGCCCAATACTTAGAAGAGAACAATTGGATGTTAATATTTTATTACGTATCTCTGCTACCTCCCACTGGGAGTGTAATTTCTTCTGCTGGCTATTTTTACACAACTTCTCTATAGCCTATAATTATGTATAGAACCTTTTTTGTATAGGTAGGGATGCCACAGCCAATTTCAGCTATTTCAAATGCCAATAAAAAGTTAAAGAAGCTATTTGTAAATAATTTAATACACTCTCCGGTAGGTAAAATAGATTATTGGGAACAAAAATTAAAGGGGAGAAAAAAATGAATGTTAACTGTCCCTTTAATATCCATGACTGAAAATAAGTCAAAGAGGTAGACTGCAAGTCATTAATTACGATGTAGAAAGCAAGGGTTATTTGTACAAGTTAGAAACCGGGACTTCCGGTGGGTCGGCCCTAGAAGCCAGATGTGCTTACTGGAGCTTTCTGTGAGAACAATAGCTGAAGCATGAGACGGCCATCCCTTGAGATGGAAAAAAAGGGGAATACCCCTGAATGGTTCTAGTGAGGCAGGCCTAAGCTCAGGGAAGATACCCCTTATACATCCTCCTGTTACCAACACTGGCCCCTCGAGAGACACAGTGTAGATATCCACAGAGGACAGCAAGAGGTGGAGACCAGGTGAGAGACATTTGAAGCAGCGCCCGAGTTTGCGTAAAAACACTCTGCGTTGTAGTGTGGCTGTGTCAACACTGTGACTGCAGAAATGTTGTCTGCTGATAGTGTATTCAAGAATTTGTGCAGAAGAGTCCCACAAATGAAAACAGAAATTCCCGGAGGTTCCACAAAGAAGATCACACTCAGTCCGTTACAAAATGTATACAAGGGAACTGTGCTGTTTGTTAAATGTTATCTTTCCAATCACATTTAACTCTGCTCCTGTAATAGCTGATAATTTCAGGTTCTCTTAACCTTGTAGTGGTTCTGGGCATATCACTATTTGCTCAAATGCTGTACCTAACTCTTCCAGTTTGATTTTCCAATGCATGAATGCTAGAATCTCTCTAACTTTTTTTTAAAGGGACAGTCTAGTCAAAATTAAACTTTCATGATTCAGATAGGGAATGTCATTTTAAACAACTTTCCAATTTACTTTCATCATCAAATTTGCTTTGTCCTCTTGGTATTCTTAGTTGAAAACTAAACCTAGGTAGGCTCATAGGCAAATGTCTAAGCCCTTGAAGGCTGCCCCTTATCTGAATGCATTTCACAGTTTTTCACAGCTAGAGGGTATTAGTTCATGTGTGACATATAG